>NC_042974.1:50842718-51142718 GCF_901001165.1 Salmo trutta | reverse complement strand
ATCCTCTTGATTGGACTGTCCATATCGGCAGACTGTGATATGGCCATTTCTTGGAGAGACTCCTTCCCCTCCAGGAGACTGTCAAACATGATGACAACACCTCCCCAACGGGTGTTGCTGGGCAGCTTCAATGTGGTGCTCTTATTCTTCTCACTTTGCTTGGTGAGGTAGATTGCTGCTATAACTTGATGACCCTTCACATACCTAGCCATTTCCTTGGCTCTCTTGTAGAGTGTATCCATTGTTTTCAGTGCCATGATGTCCTTGAGGAGCAGATTCAATGCATGAGCAGCACAGCCAATGTGTGTGATGTGAGGGTAGGACTCCTCCACTTTAGACCAAGCAGCCTTCATGTTCGCAGCATTGTCTGTCACCAGTGCAAATACCTTCTGTGGTCCAAGGTCATTGATGACTGCCTTCAGCTCATCTGCAACGTAGAGACCGGTGTGTCTGTTGTTCCTTGTATCTGCGCTCTTGAAGAATACTGGTTGAGGTGTGGAGATGATGTAGTTAATTATTCCTTGCCCACGAACATTCAACCACCTATCAGAGATGATTGTAATACATTCTGCTTTCTCTATGATTTGCTTGACCTTCACTTGAACTCTGTTGAACTCTGCATCCAGCAAATTAGTAGATAAACTATGTCTGGTTGGAGGGGTGTATGCTGGGCGAAGAACATTCAGAAATCTCTTCCAATACACATTGCCTGTGAGCATCAGAGGTGAACCAGTTGCATACGCTGTTCGAGCAAGACATTAATCAGCATTTCTCTGACTACGTTCCTCCATTGACTCAAAAAAACTTCTGATTCCAGGAGGACCATGAGCTGTTGCTATCGAAAAGGTGTCTGAATCATCATTTTCACCTCGAATAGAAGTAGAGGGACTTTTGTCAGAGGTTGCTTGTTGTGAGCGCTGAGGGAGCTTTATGCACTTGGCCAGATGATTCTGCATCTTTGTTGCATTCTTCAGATATGATTTGGCACAGTATTTACAAATGTACACAGCTTTTCCTTCTACATTAGCTGCAGTGAAATGTCTCCACACATAAGGTGGTGCCCAGGGCATTTTCCTGTAACAAAAACAAAAAAACAAATGCAATTCCATGTACAGATAAATGGTTAAGCAGTTAGATTAAACAACTCCTTTGTAAGATACATGTTTTCAAATGAAACATGAAACAGGTGAATTAACACTCCTCAGTTAGCAGGCTCAAGCAAGCTAAACCCCACATGGTAGCAAAAACTAACTAGCAGAAATTGTTAACAAGTTAGAATTGATTTAAACACTTTTGCAGTAGGCTACTATTTACTAGTTAACAAAAAAAATCATGTAATATAAAATATATTCACCCCACCCAGTATTGTCATCAAAACTTACCAGAAATCATGTAGTCCTTGGCTCAGACAGTGTAGTAGTGTAGGCTCAAATGGATCTCATTAGTGTGCAAGATCTTGAGAATCAGCTGTACATGTGATGGAAGAGTGCACTGCACATGTGATGGATGAATGCACTGTGCATGCAGAGGGTTGCAATTCCATTGCATTGGGGATAGTTTATCCAAAATATGCCACAAGACCTAGAGTTGCCTTATGTGTATTCCACAAAGGTTCACTGTTATAAGATAATTTCCCAGAAAGTTTCCAGCCCTTTGCAACACAACATGGTAGCAGCACAAAACATGGTACAAACATTATTGGGCACAGACAACAGCACAAAGGACAAGAAGGTGGAGACAACAATGCATCACACAAAGCAGCTACAACTGCCAGTAAGAGTGTCCATGATTGAGTCTTTGAATGAGGAGATTGAGCTAAAACTGTCCAGTTTGAGTGTTTGCAGCTTGTTCCAATTGCTAGCTGCAGCGAATTGAAAAGACGAGCGACCCAGGGATGTGTGTGCTTTCGGGACCTTTAACAGAATGTGACAGGCAGAATGGGTGTTGTATGTGGAGGACGAGGGCTGCAGTAAATATCTCACATAGGGGGGGGGTGAGGCCTAAGAGGATTTTTATAAATAAGCATCAACCAGTGGGTCTTGCGACGGATAAACAGAGATGACCAGTTTACAGAGGAGTATAGAGTGCAGTGTTGTGTTCTATAAGGTGCATTGGTGGCAAATCTGATGGCTGAATGGTAAAGAACATCTAGCCGCTCGAGAGCACTCTTACCTGCCGATCTATAAATGACGTCTCCGTAATCTAGCATGGGTAGGATGGTCATCTGAATAAGGGTTGGTTTGACAGCTGGGGTGAAAGAGGAGCGATTAGGATAGAGGAAACCAGGTGTAGATTTAACTTTAGCCTGCAGCTTTGATATGTGTTGAGCGAAGGACAGTTGTACCGTCTAGTCATACTCCCAAGTACTTGCATGAGGTAACTACCTCAAGCTCTAAACCCTCAGAGGTAGTAATCACACCAGTGGGGAGGGGCATTCTTACCAAACCACATGACATTTGTTTTGAAGGTTTTCAGAACAAGGTTAAGGGCAGAGAAAGCATGTTGAACACTAAGAAAGCTTTGTTGTAGAGCGTTTAACACAGAATTTGGGGAGGGGCCAGCTGAGTATAAGACTATCATCTGCATATAAATGGATGAGAGGGCTTCTTACTGCCTGAGCTATGTTGTTGATGTAAATTGAGAAGAGTGTGGGGCCTAGGATCGAGCCTTGGTACTCCCCTGGTGATGCGTTGGGCAGACCGCACCACCCTCTGAAGAGCCCTGAGGTTGTGGGCGGTGCAGTTGCCGTACCGGGCGGTAATACAGCCCGACAGGATGCTCTCAATTGTGCATCTGTAAAAGTTTGAGGGGTTAAGTTGCCAAGACAATTTTTTTTCAGCCTCCTTCTTCACCACACTGTCTGTGTGGGTGGACGATTTCAGTTTTTCAATATGTACGTCGAGGAACTTGAAGCTTTCCACCTTCTCCACTACGGTCCCGTCGATTTCGATAGGGGGGTGCTCCCTCTGCTGTTTCCTGAAATTCACAATCAACTCGTTTTGTTGACGTTGGGTGAGAGGTTATTTTCCTGGCACCACACTTCCAGGGCCCTCACCTTCTCCCTATAGGTTGTCTCATCATTGTTGGTAATCAGGCCTACTATTTGATAGTATTCCATGTATTTTTAAATAATAAAAGTTATACATTTGCATTATGAGTAGTGCGTGACTTTAGGGTGGCAACACATATATTCTAAATTATTTCAATGGGTCTTTCTCCATTCTGATTTGTTTTATACAGTTCAATTCAACTTCAACCAAAAGTAATTTTTGCCATTTTCAACTATTTCTGCATTTTCTACACTGATTTGCGATCATTTCTACACTGCCACGTAGGGCTGCACGATATGGGCAAACAATCTAGGCCTCGTTTTTAATTGGACTTGCGATTTAGAGCAGAACACTTAGGTGAACTGTTGGAATCATGGAAATGGAATGATTATTCTAATTCTATAAGTAGAATATAATAATGGGCACTTTGAATAGTGTTGTTTGACATGACAACAAATGAAAACACCAGGGAGGCGTTATTGTGACAGGGTAGGAACCTACGTGTTTCCTAGGTGACCCTATAATCTTTGGCTACTTTGAATGTTTTCTCTTAGCTACTTCATGTAGCTAACATGTTAATGCTTTGCGTATTCCTCTTTTCAGTTTTGCATTCGTGCAAATCTGAAAGTGCGAACCACCTCATTTAACCATGGAAAGATGACCGAGAATATGGCCGAACACAAACAGTGTAGTTATTCCCTCCACGGCAATCAAACAAGCGAAATGTCAGTATAGGGACAAAGTGGAGTCGCAATTCAACAGCTCAGACACGAGACATATGTGGCAGGGTCTACAGACAATCACGGACTACAAAAAGATAATCAGCCACGTCACGGACACTGACGTCTTGCTTCCAGACAAATGAAACACCTTATTTGCCCGCTTTGAGGATAAGAGTGCCCCCGACGCGGCCCACTACCAAGGACTGTTTACGAATTGGCTCTCCTTCTCTGTGGCCGACGTAAGACATTTTAAACATGTTAACCCTCGCAAGGCTGCCAGCCCAGACGCCATCCCTAGCCACTTCCTCAGAGCATGCACAGACCAGCTGGCTAGTGTTTACAGACATATTCAATCTCTCCCTATCCCAGTCTACTGTCCCCACATGCTTCAAGATGGCCACCATTGGTCCTGTACCCAAGAAGGCAAAGGTAACTGAACTGAATGACTATCGTCCCATAGCACTCACATCATGAAGTGCTTTGAGAGACTAGTCAAGGATCATATCAACTCCACCTTACCTGTCACCCTAGACCCATTTCTATTTACATACCGCCCCAATTGGTCCACAGACGATGCAATCGCCATCACACTGCACACTGCCCTGTCCCATCTGGACAAGAGGAATACCTATGTAAGAATGCTGTTCATTGACTACAGCTCAGCATTCAACACCACAGTACCCTCCAAGTTCATCATTAAGCTTGAGGCCCTGGGTCTCAACCCGGCCCTGTGCGATTGGGTCCTGGACTTCCTGACGGGCCACCCCCAGGTGGTGAAGTTGGGAAACAACATCTCCACTTCGCTCATCCTCAACACTGGGGCCCCACAAGGGTACGTGCTCAGCCCCTAGTGTACTCCGTGTTCACCCATGACTGCGTGGCCATGCAAGCCTCCAACTCAATCATCAAGTTTGCAGACTACACAACAGTAGTAGGCTTGATCACCAAAAACGACGAGACAGCCTACAGGGAGGAGGTGAGAGCACTCGGAGTGTGGTGTCAGGAAAACAACCTATCACTCAACGTCAACAAAACAAAGGAGATGATTGTGGACTTCAGGAAACAGCAGAAAAACCCAAACTGGTCCGTGCATCAATACTGGTATATTCTAAAATACGGTATACCACCCAGCCCTAGTTTGGACCATAAATTCTTTGTGATGTAGACACCGAATAACTTGAAGCTCTCGACCCGCTCCACTACAGCCCTGTCAATATGAATGGGGGCATGTTCGGCCCACCGTTTCCGATAGCCCATGATCAGCTCCTTTGTCTTGCTGAAGCTGAGGGAGAGGTTGTTTTCCTGGTACCACATTGCGAAGTCTCTGACTTCTTCCCTATAGGCTCTCATTGTCGTCAGTGATCAGGCCTACCACTCGTGTCGTCGGCAAACTTCATGATGGTGTTGGAGTCGTGCCATGCAGTTGTTGGTGAACAGGGAGTACAAGATGGGACTAAGCACACACCCCTGAGGGGCCCCTGTGTTGAGGGTCAGTGTGGTGGATGTGTTGTTGCCTACCCTCATCACCTGAGGGGGTGTCCCGTCAGGAAGTCCAGGATCCAGTTGCAGAGGGAGGTGTTTAGTCCCAGGGTCCTTCAAGCTTAGTGATAAGCTTGAAGGGCACTATGGTGTTGAACTCTGAGCTATAGTCAATGAACAACATTCTCAAATAGGTCTTCCTTTTGTCCAAGTGGGAAAGGATAGTCTAGAGTGCAATAGAGATGGTGTCATCTGTTGGGGCGGTTTACGAATTGGCTACAGGGCAATAGTCATTAAGACCGGTTACCTTGGCGTTCTTGGGCAGAGGGACTATAAATAATCATACAAATTATGGATATTAAACATGTATGTACATACAAGTGTCTTATATCGGTTAACCTGTTATGGCTAGGGGGCAGTATTTTCACGGCCGGATAAAAAACGTACCCGATTTAATCTGATTATTACTCCTGCCCAGAAACTAGAATATGCATATAATTATTGGCTTTGGATAGAAAACACCCTAAAGTTTCTAAAACTGTTTGAATGGTGTCTGTGAGTATAACAGAACTCATATGGCAGGCAAAAACCTGAAGATTCCAAACAGGAAGTACCCTCTCTGACCATTCCTTGAGCTTCTTGGCTCTGTTTAAAGAAAATGTAGGATCTTTGCTGTAACGTGACACTTCCTACGGCTCCCATAGGCTCTCAGAACCCGGGAAAAAGCTGAATGATGTAATTCCAGCCGCTGGCTGAAAACCTTTAGCGCGTTTGGATGGTGGTCGATCAGAGGGCCATCAGACTGAGGCTCGTGCACGAGGGGATCCCATGCTTTTACTTTCTCTCTTTGTACTAAAAAACGATTTCCCGGTCAGAATATTATCGCTTTTTTACGAGAAAAATTGCATAAAAATGGATTTTAAACAGCGGTTGACATGCTTCGAAGTACGGTAATGGAATATTTAGACATTTTTTGTCACGAAATGCGTCGTGCTCGTCACCCTTCTTTACCATTCGGATAGTGTCTTGAACGCACGAACAAAACAGAGGATATTTGAACATAACTATGGATTATTTTGAACCAAACCAACATTTGTTATTGAAGTAGAAGTCCTGGGAGTGCATTCTGACGAAGACGGCAAAGGTAATAACATTTTTCTTATAGTAAATCTGACTTTGGTCAGGGCTAAACTTGGTCGGTGTCTAAATGGCTAGCCCTGTGATGCCGGGCTATCTACTGAGAATATTGCAAAATGTGCTTTCACCGAAAAGCTATTTTAAAATCGGACATAGCGAGTGCATAGAGGAGTTCTGTATCTATAATTCTTAAAATAATTGTTATGTTTTTTGTGAACGTTTATCGTGAGTAATTTAGTAAATTCACCGGAAGTTGTGGTGGGTATGCTAGTTCTGAACATCACATGCTAATGTAAAAAGCTGGTTTTTAATATAAATATGAACTTGATTGAACAAAACATGCATGTATTGTATAACATAATGTCCTAGGGGTGTCATCTGATGAAGATCATCAAAGGTTAGTGCTGCATTTAGCTGTGGTTTGGATTTACGTGACATTATATGCTAGCTTGAAAAATGGGTGTCTGATTATTTCTGGCTGGGTACTCTGCTGACATAATCTAATGTTTTGCTTTCGTTGTAAAGCCTTTTTGAAATCGGACAGTGTGGTTAGATAAAGGAGAGTCTTGTCTTTAAAATGGTGTAAAATAGTCATGTTTGAAAAATTGAAGTTTTTGTATTTTTGAGGAATTTGTAATTCGCGCCACGCCCATCATTGGCTATTGGAGCAGGTGTTCCGCTAGCGGAACGTCTAGATGTAAGAGGTTAAAAGCTTAAATTCTTGTTAATCTAACTGCATTGTCCGATTTACAGTAGGCTTTACAGCGAAAGCATGCCATGCGATTGTTTGAGGACGGCGCCCCACATCAAAATATTTTTCCACCGGCACAGGTTTCATAAATTCACAAATGGCGATTTAAATATTCACTTAATGTTTGAAAATCTTCCTCTGATTTGTCATCCAAAGGGTCCCAGCTACAACATGTAGTGTCGTTTTATTAGATAAAATCCTTCTTTATATCCCAAAAAGTCAGTTTAGTTGGCGCCATCGAATTGAGTAATCCACTCGTTCAACAGGCAGAGAAAGGATTCCAAAAAGCTACCTGCTAAACTTTTAACAATTCAAAATACATTTCTATTTAATCCTCAAATACCCTAAAATGAAATGAAACTATAATATTTCATACGGAAAGAAGTATGTTCAATAGGAAAACGATATTAGCGGGTACGTGTCCTCTTTGTTGCGCGCGCATAGACGAATTTCTAAGTCTGTTTTGGAAGAACAGAAACAAGCCTGAAACCTTGACCAAAGACTATTGAAACCCAGTGGAAGACATAGGAATTGCATACTGGGCGCTAGATTCATTTTTTTACCTAATACGTTCCATTGGAAGAGCATGGTCACTCTAAAAAAAAAAAAAACTCTGGTTGGTTTTTCTTTGGATTTTCTCCTACCATATCAATTGTGTTATAGTCTCCTGCATTATTTTAACAATTCTACCAACTTCAGACTTTTCTTTCCAATGGTACCAATTATATGCATATCCTGGCTTCAGGGCCTGAGCAACAGGCAGTTTACTTTGAGCACGTCAAGTCAGGTGGAAATTGAGAAAAGTAGACCCTAGCCTGAATTAACCAACATATGCCTCAAGATGAGTTAAGAAAATATTTACCAAATAAACTAAAGTAAAAAATTCTAAAGTAACACAATAACATAGCAATAACGAGGCTATATACAGTCAGTGTGCGGGGGTACAGGTTAGTTGAAGTAATTTGTACATGTAGGTAGGGGTGAAGTGACTATGCATAGATAATAAACAGCGAGTAGCAGCAGTGTACAAAACAAATGGGGGGGGGGGGGCAATGTAATAGTCCGGTAGCCATTTGATTAATTGTTCAGCAGTCTTATGGCTTGGGGGTAGAAGTTGTTAAGGAGCCTTTTGGTCCTAGACTTGGCGGTCCGGTACCATGCGGTAGCAGAGAAAACAGTCTATAGCTTGGGTGACTGGAGTCTCAGACAATTTTATGGGCTTTCCTCTGACACCGCCTATTATATAGGTCCTGGATTGCAGGAAGCTTGGCCACAATGATGTACTGGGCCGTACTACACCCTGTAGCGCCTTACGGTCAGATGCCGAGCAGTTGCCATACCAGGCGGTGATGCAACCGGTCAGGATGCTCTCGTTGGTGCAGCTGTAGAACTTTTTGAGGATCTGAGGACCCATGCCAAATCTTTTTAGTCTCCTGAGGGGAAAAGGTGTTGTCGTGCCCTCTTCACAACTGTCTTGGTGTGTTTGGACCATGATCGTTCGTTGATGTGGACTCGCTCCACTACAGCCCGTGTTAATGAGGGCCTGTCCGCCTTTTCCTGGAGTCCACGATCAGCTCCTTATCAACTCGATTCAGCCGCAGGGCAATTTTTTTCTTGAGCGGATGGTCTGGGGGCCGGGACATAATTATAAATCATTTGTAGACTGAAAATTGACCCGCAGGATACCCAAACAGATATAATATTTGACCAAAACACAGTCATTTCAAACCTTGCTTACATTTGCAACGTGTCTCTCTATTATGCATGGGAATACTTGGGAACAGATTTCCAAAATTAAAATCACTTGGAGCTGATTTCCTGGTGTTTTTAGTTTAAAAAAAAAAATATTATTGCTCAGAAAACTTGGGAGGCCAAATAAAACCGCTTTCGGGCCACCATTTGTGGAACCCTGATATAAACCCTGGATTGCTGATGGTTTGTATTGGCCAGTGAGAGGCTTTGAAGCCACTGGAGTGTGAGGCCAGTCACGGCCTTTCTATTAATCTATATCCCCTACAAACCTCACTCTCCCATACAATTGACAATAAAATATAACATGTTCATCCATTTCTTCCACCATACACCCATCACACATTCCAGTAACATGCTTCCCTACCAAGTTCAAATAATTCAATCCCATATGCCTTAACACTCTCTCAAAAAAAACGAAATACAACAGAACAGATGACCAGAGAACTGGAATGACATTTACTGTCTCGGGTGGCCAACACGAAAGCCACACCACCAGTCTTCTGATCTGACCCGGTGGGTCATAGCTCAATAGCCCAGCATCAATAACCCAACAAGCAGACTAGGTGACCCAGCTGGCTGGATCAAAATAATCCAACGTGTGTTCTGTACAATATTTATCCAAATTGGGTTGTTTTTAACCCAGCATTTTTGTTGTTGTTGACAACATTACTTAAGCTCTTCTGTTCCCATTACAAGACCCAATTTCTTGTACAGATTTCCTTTTACTATATTTTCCTCTGCCAGCAATCTAACCTAAAGTTTTGGATTCATGTTTTAACCTCTCCTCTCCCTAATTGCACCTGTATATCTACTAAATAATTTCCAATGACTCCTGTTTGAGCAGGGATCCAACAAAATTGAACCTCTATCCCATTTCTTTGTAACCCTAACAACATCATCATTTCTATCCATAAATCCTCACGTTCTGACTTCCCTGATCTTAGACTACACAAAACTGATGCAGAATCTGAACATATTACTACTCTTCTTGGTTGCACCTCTATCCATTGAGCGCTGTTCTTCCTGACATTGTACCCTAAGCGGAACCTAGGTTGAAGATGACCTAGAGCAGAACTACAACGTCAGAAGAACAGCACTCACTAGCGGTCTCTCGAGGCTAGTATGCCCAGAGAGGAAGGCCAATTTGGATACTCTTTAGCCTATTTAGGTCTACTCCAATAGATTGTACAATAAATATGTATGTTATCATTCTGGATGGAACATAATTAATAGTGCCAACCATACAGAATCCAATGGCGCCTGCCCACATAACACCATGGTTCTGATCTTAACCTGCTTTGTCCATCCACAGTCCGTCTCAACTGTCTGAGACTGGACCCACCATGGGCAGCTACAGTGACTCCACCAGTGACCTGGACGAGGATCTCCCTGTGTATGACTTCCTCCAGCCCGGCCGTAGCCTGAGCCAAGCCTCCCAGAGCCACACAGACCAACCAGACCTGGTGGTCCTGGACAGCTCTCATACAGACCTCCCCATAGGGGTGGCTGATGTTATGATGATCAGTAGTGATGAGGAAGTGGACGTTCCCTATATCCCACTGGCACTGAGACTCAAACAGAGACAGGAGGGTTTGGAGCCTGCATCCTCCACTCTCAGTAATGGACAGGACAATCATCACTCCTCACCTGACCCTCCTGGTGGTTTAGGCCTGTTAGCACCGAATGGGCACTCAGAGTCTGAACCTCTATTCACCTCATACGAGACCCTAAACAGTCATCGTAGGAAGGAGAAAGGTGGAGGACCAGACTGGGATGACCCAGAGGAGGCAGCTCTCCCTCAGCTGTGTCCCCCACTAAAGCCCTCCTCCTGGGCTAGGAGCACCACCTCCCCTGCCAAGAGGAAGCCCTCCAAGAGGACTGGGGAGGAGATCCAGGGGTCCAGGGAGGCGCTGAGGAGGGAGGCCAGGGAGAGGCAGCAGGGGGACAAGGAGGCGCGGATGCTGCAGCAGGAGAGGCAGAAGGCGGAGAAGGCGGCCCTGGCAGAGGCTTTGAAAGCACTGCGACCAGAGGAGTGCATCAAACACATGGTGGTGTCTGTGGATCCAGGTGTGTTGAAGAGAGGCAGTGGCTGTGTTTCGATTCCCTATCTTTCTCCCAGAGTGTGCACTTGCTCACAGTCTCACCCACATGGATTAAAAAGCATTGAATAAGTGTAAGTAAGGGCTACACAGAGGATTTTGTAGTTCTCAGTTTCCACCGTGTGTGTGTGTGTGTGTGTGTGTGTGTGTGTAGCTCTGTTGCAGTTGGAAGGTGGGGGCCCTTTGCTGACGTCACTCCAGGCCATGGGCTGCAGCTGTGCCATAGAGAAACAGCCCCTTCCTCGCAGCGTCAACTGGGTCAGGAGAACACCCAGCACTCAGGTGACTGGAGCATCACACACACACACATCTCTCTCGCTTCTCCCCATGCCATGCTTATCCATACTGTATTAACCAAGCACAAGTGTGTTTTTATCTTCATCTTATTCATGCAACGCAACTAGGGATGTGACAAATCAAACCTGTTTCTTAATGTTTAAACTGCCATTTTACATGTGAATTCACAATGCAACTGTGCTGCTGCCAAAAACTGTTTGGGTCTCATGGTACATCCCTTTTAGATGGGTAAACAAAGTACATGTAGTACATCACTACTGTACCTCCATTCCACCTTCTCATTGCCATACAGGACTTAACTGCTGTCTGTTGCCTTTCTCTGCCATTTTTCCAACTATTAACGACGATGACGTCATGGTGGAGCGTTGCTCTCCAAAATAATTGATTCCTCGACTCCTTGAATGTCGACTCTCGATTTCGACTCCCATTTCTGGGTGTCAAGATATGATTCCGCTACAAATAGACTCCTAAGATTCAATATTTTTGGAACGGAGGAGACTATTTGCTGTACTTCTGAGAACACGAACACTTGTATCTTTCATAGCGAGCTATCGAGGGACGGAGAGAGAGGGGTGGGGCACAGTATAGGCAGTTCGAGCACTAGGCCTATCTATCGAAATGGAATGCTGTATCTTGCAATTTCTTGGCTTGCAATGTCTTGCAACTTCAGTAAAAAGCAGGGTCTATCGTCAATGAATAGGCAAGGATATTCTACACAAAACAGACTGAACACACACTCGCATTATTAGGGAAGCAAAAGAGCAGGGTTGTAATCATTAGTCTAAACAGTTTGCAACTTAAACGAGAGTTTCTATTGGACAAATTCAGGTAGGTCCCTCCCGGTTTCGCTCCGTTTGCTTCCATTCCGAAACGTTTGCAACAGAATACTGAATACGCCCCAGGCGAGCCATGGTGAGGGAGAGAAATGAGGGGGCAGGCACAAAGAACCGTGGTGCGCATATGCCCTGGTAATCTGAATCTCGCAATGTTTGTCTTGTATGCCTTGCAAATTCACCAAAGTAGCCTAAAGTTTTCCTCTTCTCTGGTTTCATTTAAATTACACAACTTTCCCCAGGCCTTTATTGCCTATCGTCTAGTCAGGCTATAACACGGTAAATAACGTTTTGTGATAACTGCACTGTGATTTTAATTATGTGGGGGGATGTTTTTTGGTTAGGGATTTTCTTCCCGTTATGTATCCCAATCTCTTTTAAACGTTCACACCCCTAATGCAACCCATAGCTTTTTGTGGTCGTGTTGAATCTGTGATGAATTATGGGTCAATTTTTATTAATTGACTGATGTACAAATAATAATGAGTAGTTATTCGTTATGCCAGGTGATTTGTAGATCAGTCACTTGGCAGTCGCTGACTGCAGTGGTTGATCTATGTCGAACAAGCAAATCAAATCCCTTAATCTCTGTTGCTTCTCAGACAGGTGAGGTGTTGTGTATCCCGGAGGCCCACACAGTGATGCAAGTACCTGTTGATGACTTCATCAACCTGATCCACAGCTACACTCAGGTGAGTGACACCTCTCTGGGTTGGGCATTGCTATGGTTTCATCCTACTTCCTGTTTCTGCTGACTAGCTTGAATGTGCTAGTTGGGAGGGGTGTCCACACAGCAGTTCATGGTCATAGGTCTATACATGCATACAGAGTATACAAAACATTAGGAACACCTTCCTAATATTGAGTTGCACCCCATTTTGCCCTCAGAACAGCCTTAATTCGTCGGGCATGGACTTTACAAGGTGTCAATCATTCCACAGGGATGCTGGCCCATGTTGACTCCAATACTTCCCACAGTAGTCAAGTTGGCTGGATCTCCTATGGGTTTTGAACCATTCTTGATACACACAGGAAACTGTTGGCGTGAAACTCAGCAGCGTTGCAGTTCTTGGCACACTCAAACCAGTGCACCTGACATCTACTACCATAACCCTTTCAAAGGCACTTAGATCTTTTGTCTTGCCCATTCACCCTCTGAATGGCACACTTACACAATCCATGCCTCAATTGTTTCAAGGTTAAAAAATATATTTTTAACCTGTCTCCTCTCCTTCAGCCACACTGATTGAAGTGGATTTAACAGGTGACCTCAATAAGGGATCATAGCTTTCACCTGGATTCACATGGTCAGTCTGTCATTGAAAGAGCACTCAGTGTACACACACTAGCCAGCCTCCACCCAGTACCCTGCCCTGAACTTTAGTCACTGTTATTAGCTGGCTACCACCCGGTACTCAACCCTGCACCTTAGAGACTGCTGCCCTATGTACAGTGCTTTCATAAAGTATTCACACCCCCTGACCTTTTCTACATTTTGTTGTTACAGCCTGAATTTAAAATGTATTAAATTCGATATTTTTTGTCACTGGCCTACACACAATATCAAAGTGGAATTATGTTTTTCTAAATGTTTACAAATGAAAAGCTGAAATGTCTTGAGTCAATAAGTATTCAACCCCTTTGTTATGACAAGCCTGAATAAGTTAAGAATAACTCCTTCTAGGCAGAGTTCCTCTGTTCAGTGTCTGTTTTCTTTTGCCCATCTTAATCTTTTATTTTTATTGGCCAGTCTGCGATGTGGCTTTTTCTTTGCCTAGAAGGCCAGCATCCCGGAGTCGCCTCTTCACTGTTGATGTTGAGACTGGTGTTTTGCGGGTACTATTTAATGAAGCTGCCAGTTGAGGACTTTTGAGGCGTCTTTCTCAAACTAGACACTGTAATGTACTTGTCCTTTTGTTCATTTGTGCACCGCGGCCTCCCAATCCTCTTTCTATTCTGGTTAGTCAGTTTGCACTGTTCTGTGAAGGGAGTAGTATACACCGTTGTACAAGATCTTCAGTTTCTTGGCAATTTCTCTCATGGAATAGCCTTAATTTCTCAGAACAAGAATAGACTGACGAGTTTCAGAAGAAAGGTCTTTGTTTCTGGACATTTTGAGCCTGTAATCGAACCCACAAATGCTGATGCTCCAGATACTCAACTAGTCTGAAGAAGGCCAGTTTTATTGCTTCTTTAATCAGAACAACAGTTTTCAGCTGTGCCAACATCATTGCAAAAGGGTTTTCTAATGATCAATTAGCCTTTTAAAATTATAAACTTGGATTAGCTAACACAACGTGCCATTGGAGCACAGGAGTGACGGTTGCTGATAATGGGCCCCTGTACGCCTAAAAAAATCTACCATTTCCAGCTACAGTAGTCATTTACAACATTAACAATGTCTACACTATTTCTGATCAATTTGATGTTATTTTAATTGACAAAAAATGGGCTTTTCTTTCAAAAACAATTTTGAATTTATGCTGTAACACAACAAAATGTGGAATAAGTCAAGGGGTATGAATACTTTCTGAAGGTACTGTGTAAGTCAGTACAACTACAACTCTGATCTAAAGATGATAATGCATTTTTTTCCTCAAACATTGAAATTGTTTTGACTTTACAAATTGTTACATAGTCATTGAACACGGGTCACTTTAATGTTTACATACTGTTTTACCCACTTCATCTGTATATACTGTATTCTAGTCAAGGCTCATCCTATATAACTACAGCTGTACACACCTTTTCTATTAATATACTGTCCATAATGTATGTACACACCATTATATGCATACAGTGCTTAGAGAAAGTTTGAAAACTTTAGCATTTTCTTTAGTTCTGCATAAATTTGACCTAAAATGTACTAATACACTGAACAAAAATATAAATTAACAATTTCAACGATTTTACTGAGTTACAGTTCATATAAGGAAATCAGTCAATTGAGTTAAATTCATCAGACCCTAATCTATGTATTTCACATGACTGGGAATACAGATATGCATCTGTTGGTGACCAATATAAAACATTTTAAAAAAGGATTGGGGCGAAATATCTCCTTTGCATAGAGTTGATCAGTCTGTTGATTGTGGCTCGTGGAATGTTGTCCCACTCCGCTTCAATGGCTGTGCTAAGTTGCTGGATATTGGCGGGAACTGGAACATGCCGTTCTCCACATAGATCGAGAGCATCCGAATATGCTCAATGGGTGATATGTCTGGTGAGAATGCAGGCCATGGAAGAACTGGGACATTTTTAGTTTCCAGAAATTGTGTACGGATCCTTGTGACATACTGCCGTGCATTATCATACTACACATGGTCTGCGGTTGTGAGGCCTGTTGGACATACTGCCAAATTCTCTAAAACAATGTTGGAGGCTGCTTATGGTAGAGAAATTAACATAAAATCCTCTGGCAACAGCTTTGGTGAACATTCCTGCAGTCAGTATGACATTGAACGCTCCCTCAACTTGAGACATTTTAGTGTGGCCTTTTATTGTCCCCAGCACAAGGTGCACCTGTGTAATGATCATGCCATTTAATCACCGTCTTGATATGCCACAACTGTCAGGTGGATGGATTATCTTGATTTAGGATAAATGCTCACTAACTGGGATTTAAACAAGTTGGTGCCAAAATTTGAGAAATAAGGTTTTTATGCAAATGGTAAATTCTGGGATCTTTTATTTCAGCTCATGAAATATGGAACCAACACTATGTTGCTTTAATTTTTTGTTGTTGAGTATAGATGAAGTGAATCTGATTTAAACAAATGGCACAAAAACAATTATACTTTTACATTTCTTTATTGAGCAAATTGATCCAACAGTCACTTTCTTTGTGGGGAAAAAGTATGTGAACCTATAGATTAATGAGCTAAATAAAGTGTATGAAAGTAGTCAAATTGACTATTTTGTCCAATATTCCTTGCATGCAATGACTACATCAAGCTTGTAATTCTATAAACTCCTTGGATGCATTTGCAGTTTTTTGTTGTTGTGGGTTATGTTTTGCCCGACCAGAATGGAATGGTGAATAATGTTTCGTGCCTTTTTCTATTCAAGTAAGAGAAGAACATCATTTTGATGACTTCTGTAACCGTAATAGCCTTGGTTTCATGCATGTTAACATTAGAAGCCTCCTCCCTAAGTTTGTTTTATTCACTGCTTTAGCACACTCTGCCAACCCGGATGTCCTAGCTGTGTCTGAATCTTGGCTTAGGAAGTCCACCAAAAACTGTGAAATCATCATCCCTAACTACAACGTTTTCAGACAAGATAGAACGACCAAAGGGGGCGGTGTTGCAATCTACTGCAGAGATAGCTTGCAGAGTTCTGTCCTGCTATCCAGGTCTGTACCCAAACAATTTGAACTTCTACTTTTAAAAATCCACCTCTCCAAAAACAAGTCTCTCACCGTTGCCGCCTGCTATAGACCCCCCTCGGCCCCTAGCTGTGCTCTGGACACCATATGTGAACTGATTGCCCCCCATCTATCTTCAGAGCTCGTGCTACTAGGCGACCTAAACTGGGACATGCTTAACACCCCAGCCATTCTACAATCCAAGCTTGATGCCCTCAATCTCACACAAATTATTAATGAACCCACCAGGTACAACCCCAAAGCCGCAAACACTGGCACCCTCATAGATATCATCCTAACCAATGTGCCCTCTAATTACACCTCTGCTGTTTTCAACCAAGATCTCAGCGATCACTGCCTCATTGCCTGCACCCGTAATGGGTCAGCGGTCAAACGACCTCCACTCATCACTGTCAAACGCTCCCTGAAACATTTCAACGAGCAAGCCTTTCTAATCGACCTGGCCCTGGTATCCTGGAAGGATATTGACCTCATCCCGTCAGTAGAGGATGCCTGGTTATTTTTTTTAAATACCTTCCTCTCCATCTTAAATAAGCATGCCCCTTTCAAGAAATTTAGAACCAGGAACAGATATAGCCCTTGGTTCTCCCCAGACCTGACTGCCCTTAACCAACACAAAAACATCCTGTGGCGTTCTGCATTAGCATCGAACTGCCCCCGCGATATGCAACTTTTTAGGGAAGTTAGAAACCAATACACACAGGCAGTTAGAAACGCCAAGGCTAGCTTTTTCAAACAGAAATTTGCTTCGTGCAACTCCAACTCTAAAAAGTTCTGGGACATTGTAAAGTCCATGGAGAATAAGAACACCTCCTCCCAACTGCCCACTGCACTGAGGATAGGAAACTCTGTCACCACCGATAAGCCCACTATAATTGAGAATTTCAATAAGCATTTTTCTACGGCTGGCCATGCTTTCCACCTAACTACCCCTACTGCATTCAACAGCACTGCACCCCCCACAGCTACTCGCCCAAGCCTCCCCCATTTCTCCTTCTCCCAAATCCATTCAGCTGATGTTCTGAAAGAGCTGCAAAATCTGGACCCCTACAAATCAGCTGGGCTTGACAATCTGGACCCTTTCTTTCTAAAATTATCTGCCGAAATTATTGCAACCCCTATTACTAGCCTGTTCAACCTCTCTTTCGTGTCGTCTGAGATTCCCATAGATTGGAAAGCAGCTGCTGTCATCCCCCTCTTCAAAGGAGGTGACACTCTTGACCCAAGTTGCTACAGACCTATATCCATCCTACCCTGCCTTTCTAAGGTCTTCGAAAGCCAAGTCAACAAACAGATTACCGACTATTTTGAATCCCACCGCACCCTCTCCGCTATGCAATCTGGTTTCAGAGCTGGTCATGGGTGCACCTCAGCCACGCTCAAGGTCCTAAACGACATCGTAACCGCCATCGATAAGAAACATTACTGTGCTGCCGTATTCATTGACCTGGCCAAAGCTTTTGACTCTGTTAATCACCACATCCTCATCGGCAGACTTAGTAGCCTTGGTTTCTCAAACGATTGCGTCGCCTGGTTCACCAACTACTTCTCTGACAGAGTTCAGTGTGTCAAATCGGAGGGCCTACTGTCTGGACCTCTGGCAGTCTCTATGGGGGTACCACAGGGTTCAATTCTTGGGCCAACTCTTTTCTCTGTATACATAAATGATGTCGCTCTTGCTGCTGGTGAATCTCTGATCCACCTCTACGCAGACGACACCATTCTGTATACTTCTGGCCCTTCTTTGGACACTGTGTTAACAACCCTCCAGACGAGCTTCAATGCCATTCAACTCTCCTTCCGTGGTCTCCAACTGCTCCTAAACACAAGTAAAACTAAATGCATGCTCTTCAACCGATCGCTGCCTGCACCTGCCCGCCCATCCAGCATAACTTCTCTGGACGGTTCTAACTTAGAATTTGTGGACAACTACAAATACCTAGGTGTCTGGTTAGACTGTAAACTCTCCTTCCAGACTCACATCAATCATCTCCAATCCAAAGTGAAATCTAGAATTGGCTTCCTATTTCGCAACAAAGCATCCTTCACTCATGCTGCCAAACATACCCTCGTAAAACTGACCATCCTACCAATCCTCGACTTCGGCGATGTCATTTACAAAATAGCCTCCAATACCCTACTCAACAAGCTGGATGCAGTCTATCACAGTGCCATCCGTTTTGTCACCAAAGCCCCATATACAACCCACCACTGCGACCTGTATGCTCTCGTTGGCTGGCCTTCACTTCATCATCGTCGCCAAACACATTGGCTCCAGGTCATCTACAAGACCCTGCTAGGTAAAGTCCCCCCTTATCTCCGCTCACTGGTCACCATAGCAGCACCCACCTGTAGCACGCGCTCCAGCAGGTATATCTCTCTGGTCACCCCTAAAGCCAACTCCTCCTTTGGTCGTCTCTCCTTCCAGTTCTCAGCTGCCAATGATTGGAACGAACTACAAAAATCTCTAAAACTGGAAACACTTATCTCCCTCACTAGCTTTAAGCACCAGCTGTCAGAGCAGCTCACAGATCTCTGCACCTGTACATAGCCCATCTTTAATTGAGCCCAAACTACTACCTTTTCCCCTACTGTATTTATTTATTTTATTTATTTTGCTCCTTTGCACCATATTATTTATATTTTAACTTTTAACTTTCTTCAAACTACAAATCTACCATTCCAGTGTTTTTTTCTTGCCATACTTTATTTACTTTGCCACCATGGCATTTTTTTGCCTTTACCTCCATTATCTCACATCATTTGCTCACATTGTATATAGTCTTATTTTATTTTTTAATTTTTTCTTATTTTTGTTTTGTTTATTTTTATTTATTTATTTTTTTGTTTTTTAAAATTTTTTTGAAATTTTTTTATTATTTTTATTATTTATTTATTTATTTATTTATTTTTATTTTTTTCTACTGCATCATTGATTGTATGTTGTTTTACTCCATGTGTAACTCTGTGTTTTTGTATGTTGTCGAACTGCTTTGCTTTATCTTGGCCAGGTCGCAATTGTAAATGAGAACTTGTTCTCAACTTGCCTACCTGGTTAAATAAAGGTGAAAAAAAACAAAAAAAAAACATGTTTCTGAACAGTTCTAAATTAATCCTGATAATGCCATGATTTATGGAAAAACGTGAATGTATCATGAATAATGATGAGTGAAAAGCTTACAGAGGCTACAACAAAACATCCTAAAATGCTGACACTTACAATTGACAATGACGCGGAAGAGCATATTAGCATGTTTTGTTGTAGCATATTGCTGATTTATAAACTGGGTGGTTTGAGCCCTGAATGCTGATTGTCTGAAAGCTGTGATATCAGACCCGTATACCACTGGTATGAGAACATTTATTTTTACTGCTGTAATTACATTGGTAACCATTTTATAATAGCAGTAAGGCACCTCAGGGAAGGGCTGTATCCAGGCACTCCGCTTTGCGTCGTGCCTAAGAACAGCCCTTAGCCGTGGTATTTTGGCCATATACCACACCCCCTCTGGCCTTATTGCTTAACAATACCTTGTTGTTGAGCAACAATAACAACAACCAAGAAGGCATAGTCACACATTGATGTACAGTATTTCATGCTAAACATGCGTAAAAAAAAATACACAAAACAACCGTTGCCGTCTCAACACTTGTGCTGATAATAATTGCATCAATCCAGGACACTTTTACAACTATTAGGCAATACACTGTGACCAGATTCTGACCTCCCTCCCTCCTCCCTGTCTGTATGTTACCCAGGAACAGAGGGGTGGACGTGCAGACTGTAGCGCCTCTTTGACCTCCTGGACCCTGGGTCTGCAGGCTCATAACCCTGGCAAGACCCCCAGTCTGGTGGTCATAGACCTGGAGAAATACTTCAGGTGAGGGGGCTGGAGAGGGATGTGGTCTGTGTCCCAAATGGCACCATATTGCCTACAAAGTGCACTATTTGGGGACAAGGTACTATGCAACCGTCCCCTTGGGGGTATTTATAATAGTTTTATAAAGCATTTTTGATCATTTATTGAAAACAATTAAGCATTCATAATTAAATGGTTTATTGCTAGAAGTTATTATAAAGTGTTAGCATTTCAAGTAAGTGTTACTTGGAGGAAGGAAAAGTGTTTCTTGTAGAAACATCAAACTTCGTCAAGCAGTGTCCCATAAAAGTTCTCCATTTTTGCCCCAAAAAACATTGTTTTGCCTACAGATCCCAGAAATCCCAGAATCAGAAGAAGTTCCGGGATGCGGTCCTGGGGGATGAGCAAGCAGCAGGAAAGGGGGCGGTGAAAAAGAGGAGGAAGAAAGATGAAGGTGATGCACTGCCCAAGGTGTCTCGAGTTGAGGTGGAGGAGGTGGGTTGTCATCATTAGCAGCTGGTAATCATTTGACAATATAGTGTGTGGAATTGTCTTTGCAAATACTATTTGAGCAAGTTTTTAGTCTTTGAAACCAACTCAACTATGGGCCGATCTGTCTCGGACAAGGTTACTTACTTATTTTTATTTAACCTTTTATTTAATTACGCAAGCCAATTAAGAACAAATTCTTATTTACAATGAAGGCCTACCAGGAGGGGAAAAGCCTCCTGCAGGGATGGGGGCTGGGATTAAAAATAAAAAAAGTAGGACAAAACACACATTACAACAAGAGACATCACACCACTACATAAAGAGATACCTAAGACAGCAACACAGAATGGCAGAAACACATGACAACATGGTAGCGACATAACATGGCAGCAGCACAAACATGGTACAAACATTGTTAGGCACAGACAACAGCACAAAGGGCAAAAAGGTAGAGGCAACAATACATCACGCGAAGCAGCCACAAGTGTCAGTAATAGTGTCCATGATTGAGTCTTTGAATGTAGATGGAGATAAAACTGTCCAGTTTGAGTGTTTGTTGCAGCTCGTTCCAGTCGCTAGCTGGAGCGAACTGAAACGAGGAGCGACCCAGGGATGTGTGCTTTGGGGACCTTTAACAGAATGTGACTGGCAGAACGGGTGTTGTATGTGGAGGATGAGGGTTGCAGTAGGTATCTCATATAGGGGAAGGAGTGACGCCTAAGAGGTTTTTATAAATAAGCATCAACCAGAGGGTCTTGCTTCAAGTTTACAGAGGAGTATAGAGTGCAGTGATGTGTTCTATAAGGTACATTGGTGGCAAATCTGATGGCCGAATGGTAAAGAACATCTAGCCGCTCGAGAGCACTCTTACCTGCCGATCTATAAATTACGTCTCCGTAATCTAGCATGGGTAGGATGGTCATCTGAATCAGGGTTAGTTTGGCAGCTAGGGTGAAAGAGGAGTGATTACGATAGAGGAAACCAGGTGTAGATTTAACCTTAGCTTGCAGCTTTGATATGTATTGAGAGAAGGACAGTGTGCCAATTGCATGCTCACTCTAAACTTGAAACATCTGTGGCATTGTGTTGTGTGACAACTTCATTTTTGTGGCCTTATTGTCCCCAGCACAAGGTGCACCTGTGTAATGATCATGCTGTTTAATCACCTTCTTGATATGCCACACCTGTCAGGTGGATGGATTATTTTGGCAAAGGAGAAATGCTCACTAACAGGGATGTAAACAAATTTGTGCGCAACATTTTAGAGAAGCTTTTTGTGAGTATGGAACATTTCTGCGATCTTTTATTTCAGCTCATGAAACATTGGACCAACACTTTACATGTTACGTTCAGGGAGGAGGGGAGGATTGATCCGAGGGCCTTGAAAAGGGGGGTGGCCCACGGGCCGCCAGATGCCCATCCCTGGTGTAGATGAAGGGGAGGAGACAGGTTTAATAATACTTTTTAAGCCTTGAGACAATTGAGACATGGATTGTGTGTGTGCCATTCAGAGCATGAATGGGCAAGACAAAAGATTTAAGTGCCTTTTGAACGGGGTATGGTAGTAGGTGCCAGGCGCGCCGGTTTGAGTGTGACGAACTACGTCGCTGCTGGACTTTTCATGCTCAACAATTTCCTGTGTGTATCAAGAATGGTCCACCTCCCAAAGGACATCCAGCCAACTTGACATAAGTGTGGGAAGCATTGGAGTGAACATGGGCCAGCATCCCTGTGGAACGCTTTTCTATACACTGTAGAGTCCATGCCCCAACGCTGTTCTGAGGGCAAAAGGGGTGCAACAAAGTATTAAAGTTTTTCCAAATGTTTTGTACACTGTGTATATCACGGTGGCATATCAATGCATTTCTAATGGGTATGAAGTAGCCTTACCAACACAATTATCACAACATAAGTTGTAATATGGCTTTTTTTTTCCTGGCTTGGTTTCCCCATGGTTTACACACACAGCTGCTGTTGTGTCCCAGTGCTGTCTCTGTGTGAGCTGCAGCCCGAAGCACAGCTCAGGCCCGTTTTGATTTTGTCATCAAAAAGCATTTCTTCTCCTGTGCTAGAGTCTGCACTGGAATGGTCCGACTACACAATATTATGTCGGGCGCATTAAGTGATGCTCTGTATCAGTTGTTTTCATGATTTTGGATAGGAAGTATTGGAGAGAAAAAAATCACACCTGAAGGCCTAAGTCCAATAGTCACGGTTCGCCACTTTTAATCTTTTACCCAGATTTTAGTAGAGATGCAGAGAAGCATATTTAGTTTCTTTAAAAAAAGAACCCCCCCTCAGGAGGATACAGACAGCTTGAGGTATGCTTAGATATGTAGAAAAATAGACATTTGTTTACATACATTATGGGTCTAGATTGCAGGAAAAAGCTGTTTTC
The DNA here is from genome assembly GCF_901001165.1 of Salmo trutta. Taxonomy (NCBI): domain Eukaryota; kingdom Metazoa; phylum Chordata; class Actinopteri; order Salmoniformes; family Salmonidae; genus Salmo; species Salmo trutta. Next base: position 51,119,461 of record NC_042974.1, on the reverse strand, counting down.
AGGTGTTTGAAAAATGCTAAATTCTCAAACTTACGGTTGGGAGGCGTAGCACTCCTACGGACCACCCCCCCAGCCATCCTCACGTACTTTGGGCCCCCTCAGATTTTTGGGGTGTATGACGCCCCTGCACACCCATGTCCACTTGTATGGAGTAAAGGTAAGCCTACATGCTTCATGTCATGTAGGACACTTGTGTGACAGTTTTCCAAAGTACCTCTGTAACAGTCTCTCTTGGTCCTCCAACATCCATCCCATCAGGCCGTTGTACACCTGCAGCTACACACGGGGGTTCAGGTGCATTTCCTGTCCACCTGGAAGGAGTTCTCTGACCACATCGTCATGGCAACCAAAGCAGTAGCTGAGGCCCCATTCAAGTGAGTGAGATGCTGTGACAGATAAATGATCAACTGTGTAATTTCAATATAGAACCACTCAATCAGTAAGTCATTACAATATACAGTTGTGCAGAGTTGTAAGCGAGTAACATCTCATATATTGTGTGTTTGTGTGTCTGTCTCCAGACGAGAGAGGGAGAAGACAGGCTTCTCGTTCTACCTGGAGAGTGAGTGGGCTGGAGGCCAGAAAGTGGACAGGGCTGGGAAAGGACTGCTGCAGGTCTGGAAGAGACAGATCCAGCAGCTGAACAGAGTCAGCCAAGATATGGCCTCTGCCATCCTCGCTGCCTACCCCTCTCCACAGCTACTCAACCAGGTAAAACCACACACAATATGTACACAAAGATGCAGCATGTTTCTTTCCCCACACTGAATCTCACAATTGCTCTCCGCATTGTGATGTCGTTGGCAGGCGTACATTCGGTGCAAGTCAGAGCGTGAGAAACTGTCATTGCTATCGGACCTCCTGATTCGCAGAGGGGAGGGCGTGACTTCCACAACTCGCCGGGTTGGTCCTGAGCTCTCCAAGCGTCTCTTCCTGGTGATGACATCATCAGACCCCCAGCAGACCCTGGATTCCACGCTTTGACCCTTTTATGATGTCATGCATCTGACCAGTGACCTCAATAGTGGAAGAGTGGAGTTGGACTGAGGTTTTAAATCTGTTCTTCATCACTGGTCTTCAGCCCTGCCTCAGGGGACCTATATGATGTGCAGGCTTTTGCTCCAGCTCAGTACTAACACACTTCATTCAACTAATCAAGGACTTTGTGATTGGCTGATCCATTGAGTCAGACATGTTAGTTTGGGGCTGGTACACATATGTGGGTCCTCAGGAGCAGGTTTGAAATACACTCCGTGAACTATGGAGCACAGTGACATTTGGATTTCAATGTTGATTTGGATAGTGTCCCGTTTTATGACATCCACCTTGGTTTGTAATATACATTTTATTTTATTAAAGCGTCTAATACAATCATGGGATTTTGACCAAAATAGATAGTCAATAATAGACACCAGCTACATTACATAACACACAGGTGGGTTAGGGAAACCTGTACATTAAATAAGACTAGTGAGTTGTCTCTGCTGCTCTTTTTTTCTGTTTCTAAACTTTTCCCTATCTTTGGATTAGGTACATTCACAAGTTTAGACAAGAGCACCACAAGAACTCTAAATCAAACCAGAGTTTCTAGAAAATGGGTTTTATGTGGTTTATTTCCAAATGACAACAATGTCACAATGAACAGGGGAAATATCAGGGGAAAAGATCAAATGTTCCTCTTGTCTTGTACTTGCTCAAATATTAATTAACAGTACAGAGTTTATTAGTGACTCCAGTGTGGAAAGTTATGTGAGTATTTATCTGATTGAGTAGAGTTGCAAATATCTCATCTTGCAGTTGCCACAATTCACAGAAGATTGTGACTCTGAATACTCAGGTCAGGTGTTCCTCTAGGACACAGGAGGCTACTCTAGTTACAAGTTTTCTGTATGTACAGGATACACATGGTGTATATACTGCCTAATGAAATTCTTACTTGCGGGTTCCTTCTTGACAATGCAACAACTATAAGACTAATAAAAGATAAGGATACGAACATAAAGTAAATGGCTCCGTAGAATAGAATACATTGTGTAGCATGAGTATAATACAGGAAGGCACTAATTAAAATACAATATTTACACATGTATAAGGGAAGGGGGGGATTGGGGGGGAAAGTGCCGTATTAAATTGTGCAGTATTGGCTACCTGGCGCAAAGTCACTGAATCAACCGCAAATGTTGGTTAGAGGGGCTCAGTGAATGTGTACAGATGGGTCAGTGTGACAGAGAAGACACTGTAGAAAGACAAAATGCCAGCTGTCCAGTCCAGATACTCTTACTCTGTTGGAGCTGGGGTAGAGTTCTGGGATGTGCGCATACTTGTTGTTGTGACTGACACTAACTACTAGTCAGAGACCAGGAGTTGTCATTGTTTCCAAGCACAGCTTAATTATTCCATCCCCACTGGCTGATTCCTTTATGTCAAACCAAATCTAATTTTATTGGTCACATACACATATTTAGCAGATGTGATTGTGGGTGTAGCAAAATGCTAGCTTCAATAGTGCAGTAGTATCTAACAACAGTAAAAGAATGGAATTAAGAAATATATAAATATTAGGACGAGCAATGTCGGAGTGGTATTGACTAAAATAAGTAGAATAGAATACAGTATATACATATGAAATGAGTAAAGCAGTATGTAAACATTATTAAAGTGACTAGTGTTCCATTATTAAAGTGACCAGTGATTCCATGTCTATAGTGCAGCAGGCTCTAAGGTGCAGGGTTGAGTTGCCGGGTGTTAGCCGGCTAGAGATGGCCTTGAGATATAAGCTGTTTCAGTCTCTCGGTCCCTGTACACCTGTACTGACCTCACCTTCTGGATGATAGCAGGGTGAACAGGCCGTTGCTTAGGTGGTTGATGTCCTTTATGATCTTTTCGGCATTCCTGTTACATCAGGTGCTGTAGGTGTCCTGGAGGGCAGGCAGTGTGCCCCCGGTGATGCGTTGGGCAGACTGCAGAGTAGTAACCAGTTTAAATCGGGTACGTTTTTTATCCGGCCGTGCAAATACTGCCCCCTAGTCCCAACAGGTTTTAAGCTGTACCCAATGATTTATGAAAACTTGCTTGGTAGGTCGATATCCTCATTGTGATTTTACAGACGTTTTTAATGTGTTTTATGTACACACTTTATTCTAATATTTATGAAATGCATATTGTTATATTTGGTAGCACTTATTTGTTTTTCCTTTGCCTCCAACCCCATTCAATGCATGGAACGGATGTGGGTGGGGCTAGGTCTACATAAAGCGTGCTAATTTAAAAAAAAAACTCAAAAGCCGTGAGGCCGATACGTAAAGCGCAGTTTGCGGGTTCCTTCTTTTTTCTCATCTTATCCAACTGTTACCATGCACCTGCAAAACAGATAGCTCAGATGTCCGAGTGCCTTTTGAATTTTTATATTTACCACACACAAAATCAGAATGATCTTTCAGTACTGACCTCTTAACTAGTATTGCTAGCATCAGGACCCTGTAGCTTACCACCAAAGCATTTTTTGGTCAGGGGCGATAGTACTTCAGGTCTCAGGAAGGCAACCTCGCTGACTTTGCTAAACTAGCTCCCAAGACATGTCATTGGCTGCAATCTAACCATCTGGTTCAAACAAAAAAATACTCACATTTACTCAGTAGACCCTGGACTTCCTCTGTGGACATAAAGACAAGTCATCAAATACTACTGTCAACACGAGAGCGTTGCAGACAGAAATTCCAAGAATAGAGCTGACCTGATATCTTATTTGTACATGTCAGAGAGGCATGTTAGTTCTACAAAGCATATTTCTTCTGAACGTTCCAAAACATTGCGTCCTGAACAAGCCCTAGGCTAAACTGACCTTAATTTTTTAACATTTTCGCCTAAAATGACATACCCAAATCTAACTGCCCGTAGCTCAGTACCTGAAGCAAGGATATCCATATTCTTGATACCATTTGAAAGGAAACACTTTGAAGTTTATGGAAATGTGAAATTAATGTAGGTGAATAACACATTAGATCTGGTAAAAGATAATACAAAGCAAAAAACATGCGTTTTTAAAATTTTTACAATCATCTTTGAAATGCAAGATAAAGTCTGTAATGTATTATTCCTGCCCAGGCGCAATTTATATTTTGGCCACCAGATTGCAGCAGTGTATGTGCAAAGTTTTAGACTGAACCAATGAACCATTATATCTGTTCAAAATATTGTATCAAGACTGCCCAAATGTGCCTAATTGGTTTATTAATACATTTTCAAGTTCATAATTGTGCACTCTCCTCAAACAATAGCATGGTATTCTTTCACTGTAATAGCTACGGTACCTTGGACAGTGCAGTTAGATGAACAAGAATTGAAGCTTTCTGCCCATATCAGATATGTCTATGTCCTGGGAAATATTATTGTTACTTACAACCTCATGCTAATCACATTAGCCTACGTTAGCTCAACTGTCCCACGGGGGGGACATCGATCCCGAAGAGGTGATCAATGACCGTGTCATGGGCGATTTAACCCAATCTTTTGTTTTCTCTACACACCTGTTTTAGATATCTTCTCCAGTTATTCCTTGCAGACAACCTCCAGTTGTCTCAGCTCAGATAGAGATTCAAATAAATATATATCAATTATTGTTGATATACATTTTTTTTTAAATCAGGATTTAATGGAGAAACCCATTTTTGATTTTGACAATTCAAATTCATCAAGAATTGTAATATTTTATATATAACATGTAATTATTGATATCAATAATTGGAATTATCTATCAAAAACTGTTTGATATAAAAATGTGATTTGTTTATATCGATAATTACATTTTATATTATTTTAATCAATTGTCAAATCCACATATGCTAATATGTTTAGCATATTTACGATTTAAGCCAATCAGCTTCTAGTACCTTGAATGCCAATGAAGGGGAGGGTGGAGAGCGACCAAAACAGTTATTAAATTAGACTACCTACTTCACATTTCTAAAGTGAAAGAAATGTTTTTATTTTTTAAATAAATATTTGATAGCATACTACCTAGCCCCATTTAAACCTGGTTCTAACATGCGTCCATTGTCCTGATGTTGGCCACATTCTGATTGTGTCCACATTTCGACAGGTGTAGACAATCAAAATACATATTGTGATCTGATCTTCCTGACCACCTCCAGAGGTAGTTGAAGACGCATTGTGTATGGATATCCTTGAAGTGTAAACAAATCCGAATGAGAGAAAAAGGGTTCTTCCTGTTCCCACGTCCAATGCAAAATCTAATATTTGAAAACATAGGCTGCAGAATTTAAACTACAAATGTGTTGGAGATGCATGCAGAGAAGGACTATGAGGGAGTTGCAGCAGAAGAATGCAGTGCATGACAAGTGCATGGCAAGGTATGTGTAGGCCTAATTCTCTGCTTCCATCTGGCCACTCTAGTGTAAAGGACTGATTGGTGGAGTGCTGCAAAGATGGTTGTCCTTCTGGAAGGTTCTCCCATATCCACAGAGGAACTCTGGAGCTCTGTCAGACTGACCATCGGGTTCTTGGTCACCGCCCTGACCAAGGCCCTTCTACTGCGATTGCTCAGTTTGGCCAGGCGGCCAGCTCTTGGAAGAATCTTGGTGGTTCCAAACTTCCATTTAAGAATGATGGAGGCCGCTGTGTTCTTGGGGACCTTCAATGCTCAGACATTTCTGGTAACCTTCCCCAGATCTGTGTCTCGACACAATCCTGTCTCGGAGCTCTACGGACAATTCCTTCAACTTCATGGCTTGGTTTAGGACAGTTGACAGGTGTGTGCCTTTCCAAATCATGTCCAATCAATATAATTTACCACGGGTGGACTTCAAGGATGATCAATGGAAACAGCATGCACCTGAGCTCAATTTCGAGTCTCACAGCAAAGGATATTTACGTACATAAACAAGGTATTTCTGTTTATTATTTGTAATACATTTGCGGCTGCAGGGCACCCTTATGTAGGCCTGGGACCAATTTATTTATTTTTTAGTTACTCAGTCGGGGTCTCGACTTACTGTTGAGAGTTAGAGTAATAGAATACACAATGTGTAATTTTGAAATGTGATTGTGTATCGACAGTCACTCAACTAGCCCATGTCAGCATTTTTTTTTTTACATTGCATGTTAGTCTAGTGGCCAGCTATCTAAACTTCTAGTAAGCAGGGTCGATTTACCGACAACAGTGGTGCCCATTGATCATCAGTTATCATATTAAAAACCTCAAACATTTGCCTCCAAATATGGCCCGCGGGGATTCCCCCAAAGGGCATAAGGTGAGGGTAAGTGGACGAGGGTGTGTCTTTTATGACTTTGAAACACAACCTTAGGCTGCATTTCAAACTCAAAAGTCGACAGCCCTCGGCCCTAAACCCTCAGCCCTATGCCCTTGGGGGAATCCCTGTGACCATATTTGTCATCGGTCCAAATGATTAGCCAAGCAAGTCAAGTTTGCAACGTAAGCTACTATCATACAGTAGGCGTATATTAATAATGATATAGTTAATATTAGTAGACATGCAATCATAATTGACTGTAGCGAATATAAAGCACCCACAAGCTACCGGTGGCTGAAAACACAATCATCGCAGGATGAACGAGTGATGAATTTCCAGGCAAGGGCAGTCCATTTAAAATTCATTTCTTCCTCCCTCGTACCTTGCCCTGCAAGTGTATACTCGTCAGACGTCATGATACGTCATCAGAAGTGTCCACTTAATTTGAGGGCTGAGGGGATAGGGGGTGTCTTTTAAGTGTTTGGAATGCTGCCCTAGAGTTTGGACTGCAGCCATGATTGATCGCACACTCCCGAACAGTAGGTGGCGGCATGCACCTTCAACGTTTCTTTGCGGACCGCCATGATATCATAGAAGAATAAGAATAAGGAAGTAGCTATTTTTTCAGAGGTAAGTAGCCAGTTAGTTAGCTAGCTAGCTAGAAAAACTGACAACTGTAACGTTAGCTACTAAAACATGACAACATGGCACAGATTTCGTTATGGAAAGTCTCTCATGAAAGATCTCATCACCTGCATATCTAACAAATGCCAATGAGATTACGTCTAGTTAGCTAGTAAGTAGCTAGCTGCCTAGTTTTGCTGACATGAATGAATAGCTAGCTTGTGAAGTTGTCTCTAGCTAGCTGTTCCAACGACAGAAAATCAAAAGAAATGCTTTGTCAGCAAATAACATACAATTATCCATAGCAGACAAACCGATGGATAGTTAGCTAGATAACTAACGTTAGCTTATGTTTGTGTCGCCTGTCGTGTCAGTCAGGTAACACTCATCATGAGAATAAACGAAGATACCTTACTGGAGGGGAAACACGTCGTACTGGTGCCTTACAACGCAGATCATGTACCCAGGTAGGAAAAAAAACAGTCATTTAATCAATTCACTGTCATTGATTGTCCCGCTGTAATTCTTATTCTAGTCGTGAAATCACGTATTCATTGTGTTTGTTTTGTTGCAGCCTATACAAAGATTACGTTCTGTTGTTGCAGAATGTAGTAATTAGCAGTAGTTTATTGTATAGGCTTGCACTTATACATTATTTACCTGCATCTGTTTTTCACCATTTACCTTTTATCTACCTGTTCTCCCGTCTGTGTGGTTGCAGCTACTACCCGTGGATCAGCTCTCCTGATCTCCTATCTGTATCTACCTGTCCCTTTCTGAACCTGTGACCTGTGCATGTATCTATCTACCTCTCCATGACAGGTACCACCAGTGGATGGGCTGTCCTGAGCTGCAGCAGCTGACTGCATCTGAGCCGCTGACTCTGGAGCAGGAGTATGACATGCAGAGGAGCTGGAGGGAGGATGATGACAGTGAGCCTCCGTCATACACTCTCACACACAAGCTGTGGTGTTTTAAGGCGCTCTTTAGGATGGTCTCTCCACTTTAACGCCCTTATTGTAGTCACTCTGTCTTACTCACTCTCTCATGAATGTTTCATGTAATGTAGGGTCTTGATGCAGTAAAGGGGATTTTAAAATATACTTTTTTAGTCTCTTGTTTTGATTACCAAACTCTGTTTTTCAGAGTGCACCTTCATCATCCTGGATAAACAACGGTGGGCGGACCCTGCCGTACAGGAAGAGCAGTGCATGGTGGGAGATGTCAACATCTTCCTGACGGACCCCAGTGACTCCTCCCTCGCTGAGCTGGAGATCATGATCGCAGGTCACACACACACATATATAATAAATGTGTAATAAACATGCTACAACAAGGGTGCACAATTTCACTCGTTCCTTGTTGGTACTCAGTTGGTCAGTTAATGTAATTGGTCACATACTCCTGGTTTTCTATCAGTCACACAGCTTTTGCATGTCCTGTGTAGAGCCCAGTTACAGAGGCAAAGGCCTGGGAAAAGAGGTCACACGGATGATGATCTGCTACGGTACGTACAGAGATATTTCACTATGACACAAATTTAGATTAATATTGAGATTTTAAAACGTTTGGAATTTAGAATCAGGGTTTTGGAACATTGGGATTGTGCTGCCATAGTAACAGCTGTGCTGTGTTCCGTTGTCAGGGGTGACCAAACTGGGGATCCGGAAGTTTGAGGCGAAGATCGGTCTGGACAACAAAGTCAGCATCGCCATGTTCAAAAGGTTCCACTTCCACGAGGTAAGCAGGGTTTTATATGTGGTGTTAATCACATCCCCTAATAGGGGAAACCTTTATAAACGACTGCAACATGTTGGTCATCCTTACTTTAGTTATTTAAAGAGGGATTATTATAGCGCTGTTGATCAGTTCAGTTTCCCCAACTCAAAGGCTACGTTGAAAATACTGAAATTGTTCCAGTGTATTTATTGTATATGCAGTCAGAATACCTCATTTCTCTAGGTCTTTTCCAAAGTATGATACTCTTGTAGCTGTATATTCACCCTAGCCCTTGACTTCTGCCCCCTGCAGCTGTCTGTGAGTGAGGTGTTCCGGGAGGTCACCCTTGGCATGACGGTGGACCAGGCGGTGCGGACCCGGCTGCTGGGGGACATGGCGTTCATGCAGGAGAGAGAGTACAGGAAGGACCGGGACAGCCGGCAGGAAGTGACGTCGTCACACGCCACCCTGTGAACCACTGCTGCTACAGATCCGCTACCCTCCTCCTTCCCGAAGTGTGCGTTCATTCACTCCCCCCTCATTTAGAAAGCATTGGATGGGTGTAATCATGGGTTAGACTAGAGGGACTTTAACACATTTCCTACATCTGTCCATTCCTTTTAAATCCATAGGGGGAAGGGGCAGTGTACGGGTGCACACTTCGAGGAGAAGAAACAGAATTTGGCTTTGGTAGAAGATGCGCTTAGGCACAGATCTAGGATCAGCACCCCCTCCCCCAATCATAACCATTAGGGAGGGAATGTAAGACTGACCCTAGATCAGCGCTTAGGGGCAACTTCCTCCTGTCAGACAAAGGCATTCTGGGTACAGTCGAATACCTGGAATGGAGAGTTTAATTGGGCGAAGGACCCCATGGCCTGTGGCTGCTATAGGCTACCGTTGAATGGAACTCTGTGTTGTTTATACATGGCCGGGGAAAACTCCAGGCCTCAAATTTAATAACCATAATAATAGTTAATGGCTACTCAGTGGGTCTACAAAGGATTCCCTGAACTATTCACGCTTGCTATCTAGACTCCGCACAGTAGATTTTCTGATGGTGATACGCCCTGTCAGAAACACTGTTCATAGAAGTACAGTTTTCACCCATATAATGGGACAAAGTTATTTGTATTTTGCTTGGATGATAATGTATTGTAGAGCTTGTAGTCAGTAGTCATCTACCTATTCCAATCGTGTCAAGTGTCTTACGTCTTTTATTTTTACAGAAACTTATATTTGCCGTCCAAGGTTGTTTGTCAGTGTTTTGTAACTCTACAAATGTACTATGTAGATATTAAAATTGCCAAAGTGGTAAGAGGTTTTTTCCCCAATTATATTTATGGGTTTTCCATTGATTCAATCAGCCATGATGCTCCATTCTCACGTACACGTCTCTATACAAAGACAATTCTCAAGCTTATAGCCATTTAATGTTGACAGTCCTTGAGCAGAGATGACGCATTACAAAAATGAGTGTAGCCAATTTACCCCCAGATCTAAGATGCACAGATTAATGCAGCACAGGTGGGGCCTGTCACTATTGCCCAATCCAAAATCAACCCCTACCTTTTACACCCTGTGCACCAGTGTAGACTTGAAAGGAATAGGACAGGTATAAGCACTATATAGTTGCTTCATCTTACCCTCTATTAGGCAAGTGAATTTCCATCATATTGAATGCCAGTACACCTATTCAGATCTACAGTGGCTGGGAGTTGACTTGGGAGTGTGCATGTGTCACAGGGCAAGTCTCCAATCACACCCTATTCCTTTTTAATAGTGCACTATTTTGGACTAGAACACATACTGTAGGGAACTAGGGTGTTAGTGAATTTTGACGCAGACAGCCACTGGTTAAAAACAGAGCGCATACAAAGAGGGGAAACCAGGAGCGACGACAGGACAATTCCATAGGAATTTAAGCTGATCGTCCATTTTTCATTCTCGTCAGTCCATCCATCCATCCTCACTTTTCTACCGTTTCCACGGGTTCCGTTGCCGTGGGTACGACTCCGAGCGGCTCCAGGAGTTGTGGCACCAGAGAGGACAGTTTCTGCAGCAACTCTCTGGCTCTGATATCCACTTCCTCCACCAGCTCTCTGACTCTCACATCTACTTTCTGTTCCCGGACCCAGGAGAGGCCGTCATCCACAGCAACGTTGATTGGCACACAGACTGCCTCCTCCTTTAGCCCCGTTAGTTGACACACCCCCACGAAGCCAGCCAATCCCAGCAGGAGGAGCTTGAACAGCAGGCCAATAAGCGAGCGTCTTCGGGCTTTGGGGGCGGATTCAGCTGCTGCTTTCTTATCTGGAGAGAGAGATGGGAGTAAGTGACGTGCGCTGTGTAGTCAACATGTGCGCTGCACGACTGCATTAAGGACAACCTGGAACGCGCCCATTGCATACCTGCTGCTATCTGTCCATTCCTCTTTTTCTTCTCTTTTCTCTTATTCTTCTGTTCCTGGATGGCCAAGGCAGCCATGTGAGCGTTGTACTCCTTCCTCTTCCTCTCCTTCTCCTCTGCCTTGTCTCGTTTACGCGCCTCCTTCTCTTTCGCCTCCCTCTCTCTCTGCTTCGTCTCCTTCTTCTTCTCCAATTCTAATGCGATGGAAGGATGGACGAAAGAAAACAGATTAACAGTCAAACGTACCAATTAGTTTATATCCCGAACCCAAACTGTAACGAGATTGAAACTCTTAAGCTTTGATGTTCACTTTCTATCATGTTCAATGTACTGAGTGTACAAAACATTAGGAACACCTTCCTAATATTGAGTTGCACCCCCTTTTGCCATCGGGGCATGGACTCTATGAGGTGACAAGTGTTCCACAGAGATGCTGGCCCATGTCGACTCCAATGCTTGTGTCAAGTTGACTGGATGTCCTTTGGGTGATGGACCATTCTTGATACACACGAGAAACTATTGAGCATGAAAAACCCAGCAGCGTTGCAGTTCTTGACACACTCAAACTCGTGCGACTGGCACCTACTACCATACCCTGTTCAAAGGCACTTAAATCTTTTGTCTTGCCCATTCACCCTCTGAATGGCACATACACAATATATGTCTCAATTCTCTCAAGGCTTAAAAATCCTTCTTTAACCTGTCTCTTCCTCTTCCTCTTCACTGAAGTGGATTTAACAGGTGATATCAATAAGAGACCATCGCTTTCACCTGGTCAGTCCATGTCATGGAAAGAGCAGGTGTTCCTGCCCCGCGGCTTCCGTTTACATTTTTTGTCTCGTTCAATGATTACCCAGTGAGGAATAATAACGTTTATTGAATTTAAATCAAATTCCACACTATAAGCATGGAAAGCTATATAGTCAGTGATATCAGCTGCTCTGCGCTAGCAATGTTAAAACACTATGAAATAACGAGCGAACCCATAGCCACTAGGGCAGGAAATGGCAGCCTATTCCCTACATAGGGCTCTGGTCAAAAGTAGTGCACTATGCTTTGGTCAGAAGTACTGCACTACATAAGGAATTGGGTGTCATTTTGGACACAGACCTAGGTTGACTGACCACGGGCACCTGCATTGTAGTACCCACCTTTGTCCTTTAGGAAGCGCCGCTCCCTCTCTTTGTCCACCTCGTCCTGAAGGATCCTCATGTGCTGGAGAACCTACAATCATATTGTAGTCTAAATGATATTGCACCATGCTGGAACCAGATAACTCTAGTCTGTCCCAACATTTCTTTCCTCCCCCATTCTCCCTTCATTTCTCATTTATTCATCTCTACTTCCCTTCCTACCTCTAATTCCCTCCCTCTCCCTCAGTCCATCTTTTCCTCCCTCAGCTTCTTTTAACAATGAATAAGCTTTATCAACTTTCATTGTCCTCCAAGAGTTGTGGAATCTCCTCTACTTCCCTCAGCCCCCCTCCCAGTCTTACCCTGGCAGCACATTGTTTACACTGTTTCTCATCCAGACAGTCTCCTGCAGCCTTGGCCAGGTTGATTTCCAGAGGGTTGTCCTTTAGATCCAGCCACTTCAGGTTCTATACACACACACACACACACACACACACACACACACACACACACACACACACACACACACACACACAAATAAACCTGTTGAGATTGTGTGAATTGTTTTCTGTCTTCAACCTCCATCCATATGCCACTGTGGTCATGTTGGAGTTTACTAAGTTTACAGAGTTCAAAGATAGCTGGCTTATTCTTATTGTAGAGTTTTCTGTATAGTCTTGGACATGAAAGAGATGTATGACTCACTGTTTTTAAACCTGTTTAATGAACTAACAATAGAAATGTCTGATTGTTGTAAAACGTTCTGGATTGGTTGATTACAGTTAGCCTTTCCTACTGTTGCTGGTCGGATTCAAAGTTTATTTCCAGCTAATTCACAGGGCTTTACTAATGTTTCTGCCAAAAAGTTATTAAGTATCAGTAAATATGACTATATATTATAGAATTAAGCAGATTACGATACCAATGATGATGTTAATGAATAATAGTGTTGAAAATGCCAGAATAGAGGGACTTTAGGGACACGGTAAATATGTGTTTCATACCAGCGCATCATTTGAAGCTTGTATTGCTTCCTGGAACATAGGAACACTATGCCCCTCTGGCTTGAGACATTACCACAATCAAATGGTTGCATAAGCTGGTTCTCTGGGCTGTCTGTACACTGATGTTTGGGAAAGGTCTATTTTTCCTCTATTTACATGAGAAATGTAAGTCATCACCAACTAATTTTGCCAAGTCAGCAGCATTTCCATATACACAAATTATGCCCACTTAATTGGGACTGGTGTTCACTTTGAATACATTCTCTCTAGTTCTTAGTCCAATTTATTTCTAGCAGAATTGCATCAATGAAACATGGGCCTTATTGTGCTGTAGTTAGCCTGCTATAACTATTACTCTAGAAGAGCTTGGTGATAATGGGAACTAACTACAGCCACCCAGGCAGACATGTTTCATTATCTGTGTCTTTCTGTAACATGGGTTCCAATGGTGAAACATGCTTCCCCATTAAAAAAAATGCTAAGTTCAGTGATTAGATACGGTTTAGTATCGTGAGGTCCCTGGCAATTCCCAGCCCTAGTGTGTGTGTGTGTGTGTGTGTTTGTTACCCACCTTGAGCTGGGAGAAGCTGACAGGCAGAATGGTCAGCTTGTTGTTGTACAGGTCCAGGTGTTGCAGGTTGCCAAGGCGACCCAGATCATCAGGTAGAACGGTCATGAGGTTCTTACTAAGGTCCACCTTGACCAAGTGACTCAGGCTGCAGAACTCCAGCTGGACACACACACACACACACACACACACACACACACACACACACACACACTTATATACAGTCTGTAATAATCATCTCTCTCCACTCCTATTGCAATGTTCCACCATGGTGCCTATGGTCCACTGACAGGAGACAGTGGAATGTCTGCACAAGTTAGAGGAAACTCAAGGTACTGTACACTACTTCTGCTACCCCCTACGCCTCTTCTCTCCTGCTCTACCCACACATCTCTCCTTTACTTCATTATAGTACAACTCCTTGACCATCCAGCTGGGTAGGCTACTATACATTAGTCAGTGACATTAGCCAGTTGTCTTCAGACTGGAGCAACGTGACTTCAAGTTTGCTTCTATATGATGGTTATTATATAAATATTTGGGCATTAAGGTGTTTCCACCGCCATTTCTCACATAAATGTTTTTTCTCTATGTAAATGTGTGTGGCTATGCTGTGCACAATGGAAAGAATCACCGCATTTGGGACTAGGTTAACTCAAGGTTACTCACAGGCAGGGAGGTGATATTGTTGCAGGACAGGTCCAGGACTGTGATTTTAGGGAAGGCAGCCTGAAAACACACACATAAGTGTATGACAACGTGACTATTCCATACTAGTTGCGCCTTGTGGGAGGAGCTAAAGGAGGACAGGCTCATTGTAATGGCTGGAATGGAATAGATGGAACAGTATCAAACACATGGAAACCACGTTTGACTCCATTCCATTTGTTATATTCCAGCCATCATAATGAGCCTGTCCTCCTGGAGCTCATTCCACCAGCCTCCACTGTTGCCTACAATATATGGCTTTATAAAAGGTAATGTGTGTGTCGTTGTGGGCCTACTAGTTCTTTAACAGGAACTTCAGTGAGGTTACAGAGACTTAGATCCATCTCGTTTCCATCGATTTTGTCCTTCAGATTCAACACCTTGTTTTTACTCATCCTGAGTTTTGGCTGGGGGAGAATACACATGATTTTGTAAACAGAAACTTTCATAGCTAATAGAATAGCTTACTGACATGGTGATTATGGTCTGCTAGCTGCTGTAGCCCATCTAGCCAACAAGCTATTTAACGTAAACTACGCTGTTGCAATGTTATTATTTTACTGTCGTTGTAATCACTTCTTAGCTAAACTGACTAACGTTAGTTAGCTACAAATGTACTTTCTTTTGTTGGTCGCTGCAGTGACAGCGCAGCAAAGTAACCTTTTCTTGGTAACGTTAGTCAAAGTACTCACCTGTTTCACTAAGATATCACAACCGTTTTCAAGCGTCTCGGACCTTCTATTCCTACTAATAAATACTACACGAATCTGTACTTTAAAGACAGTTGGCAAAATATTCGTAAAGTGCGATTAAATCGCTGACAAATATCATTTGTGTAGCGTTAGTTGTTACAATGAAAATCCACGTCATTGATTGAACTCGCAGTCCAGTTGGCGGTGGGGCAATGTCGCGACATTTCAGAGCAGTATCGCCACCTACAGCTTTGGAGGAGCAACTGGCAAGTCTCTCACACGAACACACACAGGAAGTTTATTTTATTTTATTGTTGTTCAGCATAGTCTACAATACAATTATTTAGTTGAAAATGACATGAAAAGCACACCGTTTATTATAACCAGGAACAAAGTTGGGTAACATAAATACTCTTTCTATAGTGTTTGAAAGGGAGATACCTCGTCCGTCCGTTGTACAGCTGAATGCCTTCAACTGAAATGTATCTTCTGCATTTAACCCAACCCCTCTGAATCAGAGAGGTGCAGGGGGCTGCCTTAATCGACATCCACATCTTTGGCCTCCAGGGAACAGTGGGTTAACTGCCTTGCTCAGGACGACAGATTTTTACCTTGTCAGCTAGGGGATTGGATCCAGCAACCTTTCGGTTACTGGGCCAACGCTCTAACCACTAGGCAGGTACACTTTGATATTTTCTTAATTTGTATTTATTTAGCCAGGATAGTCCACTCAGTAACAATTGCCACTGTTTTCCAGGGAGTCCTGGGTTCCAAAGAATCAATTAAAACACACCATACACAGAAGCATATACAGCACAGGAGGTTGGTGCACCTTAATTGGGGAGGACGGGCTTGTGGTAATGGCTGGAGTGGGAATTAGTGGAATGATATGAAATACATACCATTTGCCATTCCATTTAATCCATTACAGCCATTATTATGAGCCGTCCTCCCCTCAACAGCCTCCACTGATCTAGATATGTGTATAGCTCTTTTGAAGGCGGACATGCTGGCTAGTTGTCATGTGGATAAGTACAGCTTGTTCCAGAGAAATGTTTCAAAGAACTGCAGACTGCCATAGTAGGTGGGGGTCCTGCAGACTGCCACTAGTAGTGCTAGTAGGTGGGGGTCCTATTGGTCATAGACTTTGGCTGCTGCTCTGATGTGCAACCCTGGAGGATGGGTGGAGACTCCCACCTGAACAGATCTGACGTATTCAGGCAGTTTGTGCTGTGTCGCCTTGAAAACAGTCACTAGGCTGTTGTAATGGTCCCTGTCCGTCAGTGGTTGGATTACAGCTTTTTGCAGAAGACCCTTTGTTAATATGTGCTCCTTCCGTGAATACCCGGTCTTGCTACGAGCAGCCCTGTTGATGATACGCTGTAGCTGGTTAAAACCTGTCTTATTGCATCGACGTAGGCAGGGACGCCATACTGTGGCACAGTCACAGGAGGTTGGTGGCACCTTAATTGTGGAGAACGGGCTCGTGGTAATGACTGGAGCAAAGTAGGTGGGATGGTAACAAATACAACAAACACATGGTTTCCAGGTGTTGATGCCATTCATTTGCTCCGTTCTGGCCATTATTGTGAGCTGTTCTCCCCTCAGCAGCCTCCTGTGAGCACAGTAGTCCAGGTGAGTTGTTATCATGCTGTGGTAGATTGTCAGGAGGATGTTCTTGGAGATGAGCAATACACACACTGATAATACATGCAGTTATTGACATCCTAAATTAGCTGTAGGGTCACCTATCTCTAACCCCAGGTAAGAAAAGTTTGGAAGGTGATCCAGAACAAAAACAGCTCCCGTCAGCTATACAGCACAGTTCGGTTATCTACATCTATGTGATGCATTATGGGATTATTATGGGATCCCGAATGGCGCAGTGGTCTATGGCACTGCATTTCAGTGCAAGAGGAATTACTGCGGGTCCCTGGTTCAAATCCAGGCTGCCTCACACCTGGCCGTGATTGGGAGTCCCATAGGGTGGCGCACAATTGGCCCGGCGTTGTCCAGGGTAGGCCGTCGTTGTCAATAAGAATTTGTTCTTAACTGACTTGCCTTGTTAAAATAAAATAAGTTAGGAGGAATAATGAAGAGTTATGAATGACCTTAACATGATCTATAGAAGTAGTAGACTCTCATCATATAGTCAGAGGCATAGGGTATGTGTGTTACTAAGTTAATTGAGGAGAGGAAAAGTGGAAACAAAACTGTGCTTGTATGAAATGAGGCACTCCTTGTCCACAGAGGCGGTCTTACCGTTACGCAACCTAGGTAATTGCCTGGAGCTTCATCAGGGGGTCTCATGAACTTGGCATCATTTTGTTAATTTTTGTTGTCTTGCCTTCCTCCTCTGCTCGAGGTCCTCCTCCGCTCATGAGTAACCATTAGTGGTTGTGACAAATGGAATGGTTTCTGTTTTCTTCCTCCGAATTTAGCTCTAGCTTTTGAACGATTGATGCTATTAGTTATTATGACCCCATTCCTGAAAGCTAAGACTCTCAGGAACAGATACATGTCTTCTATTTCCCTCACATGGCCACAAGACACATTAGAAGGGATTGTGACAAAACCGCAATTGAAAACAATGCAGATATGTTTTTCTACACACACAATTATTACCTAATGACCTAAATGTTTAGCCAAACTTTTCAATACCTTTATGATGCATTTCACTCAGTTTTGACGCAAATACAAAATAAATCCACCTTTCCCATATTCAAGTAATTTTACATATTTTCTTATTAGCCTTATGAACATATAAACTGGGTTGCAGTTTGTATCTGTGCTAGAATGGTTAAAAAGGCCATAAAATGAGTATTGGCCCAGAATTTCAATATCAGTGCCTCCCTAACTTGCATCCCTAAAAAAAACAGATAGAAAGAATGTAGAAATGATAATGGACCTATATATTTCAGCAATAAGGCACAAGGGGGGTGTGGTATATGACCAATAAACCACGGCTAAGGGCTGTTCTTAGGCACGACGTCCCCACAGTGACCATACGTACATATCCCAACCAGAAGCCATGGATAACAGGCAACATCTGCATTGAGCTAAAGACTAGAGCTGTCGCTTTCAAGGAGCAGGACTAATCCAGTGACTCGAGCCTACCAGACAAGCTAAATGCCTTTTATGCTCGCTTCGAGGCAAGCAACACTGAAGCATGCACAAGAGCACCAGCTGTTCTGGATGACTGTGTGATAACGCTCTCAGTAGCCGATGTGAGCAAGACCTTTAAACAGGTCAACATTCAGAAAGCCGCGGGGCCAGATGGATTACCAGGACGTGTACTCAGAGCATGCGCTGACCAGCTGGCAAGTGTCTTCACTGACATTTTCAACCTCTCCCTGACTGAGTCTGTAATATCTACATGTTTCAAGCAGACCACCGTAATCCCTGTGCCCACGGAAGCGAAGGTAACCTGCCTAAATGATTTCCGCCCCGTAGCACTCACGTTGGTAGCCATGAAGTGCTTTGAAAGGCTGGTCATGGCTCACATCAACAGCATCCTCCCGGATAACCTAGACCCACTCCAATTCGCATACCGCCCCAACAGATCCACAGATGACACAATCTCAAACGCCCTCCACACTGCCCTTTCCCACCTGAACAAAAGGAACACCTATGTGAGAATGCTGTTCATTGGCTACAACTCAGCGTTCAACACCATAGTACCCACGAAGCTCATCACAAAGCTAAGGACCCTGAGACTAAATACCTCCCTCTGCAACTGGATCCTGGACTACCTGACGGACCGCCCCCAGCTGGTAAGGGTAGGCAACAACACGTCTGCCACGCTGATCCTCAACACTGGGGCCCCTCAGGGGTGTGTACTTAGTCCCCTCCTGTACTCCCTGTTCACCCACGACTGTGAGGCCAAACACGACTCCAACACCATCATTAAGTTTCCTGACGACACAACAGTGGTAGGCCTGGTCACTGACAACGATGAGACAGCCTATAGGGAGGAGGTCAGAGAACTGGCAGTGTGGTGGCAGGACAACAACCTCTCCCTCAATGTGAGCAAGACAAAGGAGCTGATCGTGGACTACAGGAAAAGGTGGCCCGAACAGGCCCCCATTAACATGACCCGATCCTGTAGGTTCATGCTCTACAACATTCGCAGAGTACGACCCTGCCTCACACAGGAAGCGGCGCAGGTCCTAATCCAGGCACTTGTCATCTCCCGTCTGGATTACTGCAACTCGCTGTTGGCTGGGCTCCCTGCCTGTGCCATTAAACCCCTACAACTCATCCAGAACGCCGCAGCCCGTCTGGTGTTCAACCTTCCCAAGTTCTCTCACGTCACCCCGCTCCTCCGCTCTCTCCACTGGCTTCCAGTTGAAGCTCGCATCCGCTACAAGACCATGGTGCTTGCCTACGGAGCTGTGAGGGGAACGGCACCTCCATACCTTCAGGCTCTGATCAGGCCCTACACCCAAACAAGGGCACTGCGTTCATCCACCTCTGGCCTGCTGGCCCCCCTACCTCTGAGGAAGCACGGTTCCCGCTCAGCCCAGTCCAAACTGTTCGCTGCTCTGGCACCCCAATGGTGGAACAAGCTCCCTCACGACGCCAGGACAGTGGAGTCAATCACCACCTTCCGGAGACACCTGAAACCCCACCTCTTTAAGGAATACCTGGGATAGGATAAAGTAATCCTTCTAACCCCCCCCCCCCCCTTAAAAGATTTAGATGCACTATTGTAAAGTGGTTGTTCCACTGGATATCATAAGGTGAATGCACCAATTTGTAAGTCGCTCTGGATAAGAGCGTCTGCTAAATGACTTAAATGTAAAATGTAACATCAGCGGGGCTGTAGTGGAGAGAGTCGAGAGTTTCAACTTTCTTGGTGTCCACATCACCAACAAACTATCATGGTCCAAATACACCAAGACAGTCGTGAAGAGGGCACGACAAAACCTTTTCCCCCTCAGGAGACTGAAAAGATTTGGCATGGGTCCCCAGATCCTCAAGAATTTCTAAGGCTGCACCATCGAGAGCATCCTGAACGATTCCATCACCGCCTGGTATGGCAACTGCTCGGCATCTGACCGTAAGGCCCTACAGAGGGTAGTGTGTACGACCTAGTACATCACTAGGGCCAAGCTTCCTGCCATCCAGGGCCTATATAATAGGCGGTGTCAGAGGAAAACCCATAAAATTGTCAGAGACTCCAGTCTCCCAAGTCATAAGACTGTTTTCTCTGCTACCGCACGGCAAGCGGTACCGGAGCGCCAAGTCTAGTACCAAAAGGCTCCTTAACAGCTTCTACCCCCAAGCCATAAGACTGCTGAACAATTAATCAAATGGCCACCGGACTATTACATTGACCCCCATATTTGTTTGTACACTGCTGCTACTCGCTGTTTATTATCTACGCATAGTCACTTCACCCCTACCTACATGTACAAATTACCTAAACTAACCTGTACCCCCGCACACTGACTCAGTACTGGTTTCCCCTGTATATAGCTTTGTTATTGTAATGTTATTGTGTTACTTTTTATTATTATTTTTGTATTATTATAATTTTTTTACATTTTTTTTATTTAGGATATATTTTTTTATATAGGTTATATTTTCTTAACTCTTCTTGAACTGCATTGTTGGTTAAGGGCTTGTAAGTAAGCATTTCACGGTAAGGTCTACACTTGTTGTATTCGGCGCATGTGACAAAGTTTGATTTGATGTCAAAGTGTGTCAAATAAGTTGAAAGCACCATTTGTGGGTGTACCTAACCTTGACAACAGAGAAAGAGCTGTGAATGGATCAACGGTCCACCAATCAGGGCCTTGAGGGGCTTGGCAACATTAACAAAGGGTGATGTGTTCAGGTTGGAATGTTCTTGCAATGTCACATGAAAGGTGTCTAGAACATAAATATCTTTATTCTGAGGACATGGCAACCATGTTCTGTTATGTTTGATGGAATATTCTCCTTACTCTCAGAAAACTGGACACATGAATGTTCTTGCAATGTCCCATTAAACATGTCTAGAATATTAATATTGAATGTTCTCCTAACTCCAATGACAAAACATGCTAAATGGGTTCTCAGGAGGTTTTTGCTAACATACATAGAATGTTCTACTAACTAACAGAAAATTGGACACTCAAACATCAGGGGAACATTACAAAAACATTATCTCTCCCTAGAATTGTTAGTTGGGCCAAAACTAAAATCTTGCTTATGTTTAAGTAGTCTGTCCACGAGAGATTAGATTTCTACTAATACGACTCGGTGCTTCCAACGGCAATGTCTGCGATAGGAATAATGTCAGGAGCCGCTAGTGGATTTGACAGTTCCAACGCAGTTACACCTCCGACACCACCCTAACAAAATACATTATATACTATGAAGTTGTTGGTTTTTGCTGAACTGACTGAATCTAGGCCTTACAGTAATGAAACAACTGCCCCTGGCAAAAGTCCCCTCTAAACCATCTGAACAAGATGTGTTTGTGTTCTGTCAGCAACCGGTCAACGAGACTGTGTGTATGTGTCGGTGTGTGTGTATGTGTCGGTGTGTGTGTGTGTGTGTGTGTCGGTGTCTGTGCGTGTCTTTGTTGAGGGGATATTAATGTAGTAAATAATCGCTCTAATATTTAATGAATGTATACACACACACACACACACACGCACACGCGCGCACACACTGATTTCATCCACAGAGGGTTGAATGTGATTACACAGGAGGCTTGATCATTTAAAGGCATGTTAACAACCTGCTACAGACCCACTCAGCAGGGCTATCAGCACACACACACACCCACTCAGCAGGGCTATCAACGCACACACACACACACACGCACACGCACACAAAGACATTAACGTACTGTGGGAAGAAAGATGACATTTAGCATTAATTTGAAGGTGTACGTTTCCAATGAAACAGATAGTACCTCTGGTTCCACTAAAGAGTTTTGTGTGTGAAAAGAGTATTAGAACCATGTGGAGAAATGACCAATCAACATTCTGTCGCCACCATATAAGTCTCCATTCTGGAATGGAAGCATGGCTTTTCTGTTCTGTTCTAGAACCCTGACCAAGCTCATTCACAATCTCAATGCATAAGACATTGCTCCCTTCACAAATCAATTGAGGGCACTATATAGGGAATAGGGTTACATTTTGGAAGCATCCCATGTTTTCTCTGGTCTACAAAAGTGAACCACGGTCCATATACCGTAGATGAGAGGGATACAGGTAGGGGTGTATGAGCTGACAGTGTGTAAACACTAGCTAACTGAGAGCTGTTGCCTGCCTGTAGTTGGGGATAAGGAAGAGGGCATCTATAGTGTGTCTTATTGACAATTTATGCATCTGAAATGGCACCCTATTCCCCATATGGCTTACTACCTTTACTTAAAGGGGAATTGGGCTCTGGTCAAATGCAGTGCACAATATGTGGAATTGGGCTCGGGTCAAAGTAATGCACTATATAGGGAATAGGGTGTCATTTGGAGACAATGGAAAGGTCTCAACTGCATACTCCTCGCATACTCTCTCCTCATTTCCTTCTCAAAACCCATTGGATGAGAAAGCCAGAGGTCCCTCCACTCTGACCTCCAATGGGTTTTGAGAAGAAGACAAGGCGAGAAGAGAGAAGATGCAAGGAGTATACAATTGTCCCATAATGACAATACAGAAAGGTCAGAGGTGTGTACCACTGTGGGTACTCTACAGGGGTGTTGAGACTGACCTAGACTTTCATGTTTTACTCTACAATCGCCTCATGCACCACAAAGTCTGTTGCCTAGGTAACAGCTAGAAGTGCATTCAGTGTTGCACTTCAAAACCATTATTCATTTCACATACAGTACCAGTCAAGAGTTTGGACACTCCTACTCATTCAAGTGTTTTTCTTTATTTTTACTATTTTCTACATTGTAGAATAATAGCGAAGACATCAAAACTATGAAATAACACATATGGAATCACGTAGTAACCAAAAAAGTGTTAAACAAATCAAATATCATATATTTTATATTTGAGATTCTTCAAAGTAGCCACCCTTTGCCTTGATGAGAGCTTTGCACACTCTTGGCATTCTCTCAACCAGCTTCATGAGGTAGTCAACTGGAATGCATTTCCATTAACAGGTGTGCCTTGTTAAAAGTTAATTTGTGGAATTTATTCCCATCTTAATGCGTTTGAGCCAATCAGTTGTGTTGTGACAAGGTAGGGGTGGTATATAGAAGATAGCACTATTTGGTAAAAGACCAAGTCCATATTATGTCAAGAACAGCTCAAATAAGCAAAGCGAAATGACAGTACATAACTTTAAGACATGAAGGTCAGTCAATGCGGAACATTTCAAGAACTTTGAACGTTTCTTCAAGTGCAGTCGCAAAAACCATCAATCGCTATGATGAAACTGGCTTTCATGAGGACCGCCACAGGAAAGAAAGCCCCAGAGTTACCTCTGCTGCAGAGGATATGCTCATTAGAGCTACCAGCCTCAGAAATAGCGGCCCCAATAAAAGCTTCAGAGTTTAAGTAACAGACACATCTCAACATCAACTGTTCAGAGGAGACTGCATGAATCAGGCCTTCATGGTTAAATTTCTGCAAAGAAACTTGCTTGGGCCAAGAAACATCCGCCGTGTCTTTGTGAGACACAGAGTAGGTGAACAGATGTTCCCACCGTGAAGCATGGAGGAGGAGGTGTGTGGGTGCTTTGCTGGTGACACTGTCTGTGATTTATTTAGAATTCAAGGCACACTTAACCAGCATGGCTACCACAGCATTCGGCAGCGATACGCCATCCCATCCTTTTTGTGCTTAGTGGGATTCCTCATTTGTTTTTCAACAGGACAATGACCCAACACACCTCCAGGCTGTGTAAGGGCTATTTGACCAAGAAGGAGAGTGATGGAGTGCTGCATCAGATGACCTGGCCTCCACAATCACCCAACCTCAACCCAATTGAGATCAAATCAAATTTTATTTGTCACATGTGCCGAATACAACAGATGTAGTAGACCTTACAGTGAAATGCTTACTTACAAGCCCTTAACCAACAATGCTGTTTTAAGAAAATACCTAAAACAAGAAATAAAACAAACAAATAATTACATAACAGTAAGATAACAATAGGGAGGCTATATACAGGAGGTACTGGTACAGATGGTTTGGGATGAGTGTTCAACATATGTGGGAACTCCTTCAAGACTGTTGGAAAAGCATTCCAGGTGAAGCTGGTTGAGAGAATGCCAAGAGTGTGCAAAGCTGTCATCAAGGCAAAGGGTGGCTACTTTGAAGAATCTAAAATCTAAAATATATTTTGATTTGTTTAACAGTTTTTTTTACGACCTGATTCCATATGTATTATTTCATAGTTGTGATGTCTTCACTATTATTCTATTAGAAAATAGTAAAAATAAAGAAACATCCTTGTCTAGGTGTAGGTGTGACAACTTTTGACTGGTACTGTATAATCATCCACATAATAAACAACACATTTTTGTTTAAACAAATAAAACACAGAACATGTGACAAAATCACCTGGAGAGCTTTACACTAAAAACAACATAAATTAAACAAAATAAAGGTTTTCACAAAATGAGGAGAAAAAGGTTCAGGTTTGTCTATCAAACAGCACGTGTTTTTGTAGGGTGGTGTACGTGTTGGGAAAGGTGTGCAAGGGGTACATGGGGTAGTTCAAAGTTCAGAGGTCATTCTTCTATAGTTAATAATCCCAAAACAAATCATTACATTACATTCCCCTCTGAGTTACACATACTCCATCGGCATCGTACATTCTCCCCTCTGTCTCCTTTACAGTTCAGAATCTACCACCACTTTGGAGCAAATCAAGTCCTCCATTTTGGATCAAATCCTCCATTCACCACCACATACAGCACGTCCAGTTTCTTAGCTAACAAGGATAATCCCATTCAGACCAGGTAGTTGTGGGAGGACAGAACACTGCTGAGTACAGTAGGGCTGCTTGGAGACAGAGCGCTGCATGCAAAACCACGGCCAGAGATTTCTGGTTCATGGACTGGAGTACACTGACCCCTGACTGGTTGGTTGTTAGAGGCAAGGGGAGGCATCTCAAAATATGAACTAATGACACAAAACACAAGAAAGCCATTATGACACATTGAGGGGGGGAGTGGTCTAACTCTAGCAGTCTCCTTCTTGGACTGTGGATTGGTTAAATCTTCTTCTTCAAGACTTCCCTGTTAGAATTAGCAACTGAGATAAACGCTCCTCCTCTTCAGTCCAGAAAGAAGAGAAGTGTAGGATGGTTGAGTGAGGACACAGCCTCAGGGTGGATGAGGGACATGGGAGTTGGTTAATCAGGTGAGGAGATGCAGTAAGGAAGGTCTACTGCGCAATCATGAGGTTGCCTAAAATGAATAAAATATCAGTATGTGCTGTTATAGCACTGAGGTCGAAATTGGACATGCGTGTGTGTGTGGTCAGCGGCGTGGTGTGGGAGGTATGTGTTTGGGACTCTGACTGTCCATAGTTTCCGCCTCCTGCTCCTCCAGGTTGATATTACTGGTGGAGGCGTGGTGGGAGAGGGGCTCCAACACTGGCCTATAGCCTCCCAGATACATCAGACCTGAGAGAGAGAGAGACAGAGAGACAGAGAGAGAGACACAGAGAGACAGAGACAGACAGAGAAAGAGCGAGAAAGAAAAGGGGAAAAGAGAGAGAAAAATAAAGGATGTAAGATAAAAACAACATGCAAGGCCCTTGTGTTGAGGACTGTGCTCGCCGGCCTATCTCCACCTAGTGGGCGATAATGGTAGTCTAAAGTCTGTGGCTGGCCAGTCTAACATGCTGACCAGACCGCTTGCGCGTGTGCGTCCGCGTACGCCATCGCGTGCATGTTAATTTTGTCCACCCACACCAGACGTGATCAAGACATGCAGGTTGAAATATCAAAACGAACTCTGAACTATATTAATTTGGGGACATGTCAAAAAAGCCTTAAACATTTATGTCAATTTAGCTAACTAGCTTGCTGTTGCTAGCTAATTTGTCCTGTGATAGAAAACATTGGGTTGTTATTTTACCTGTAAAGCACAAGGTCCTCTATTCCGTGATTTAATCCACAGATAAAAGGGTAAACCGAGTTTGTTTCTAGTAATCTCTACTCCTTAGGTTTCTTCTTCTTCTTTGGACTTTATATGGCGGTTGGCAACCAACTTTAAGGTGCATTTCCACAACCAAATTGAATGGAGTGTGGACCTCAGTTCATCTTTCAATCACCCACGTGGGTATATGCTCCTAAAAACCAATGAGGAGATAGGAGAGGCGGGACTTGCAGCGCATCAAGCGTCACAAATAGAACCATGGTCTATTTTAGCGCCTGGCTAAGCAGACGCTAGTTGACGTGCGCGAGCAGTGTGGATGCAATGATTGAATAACATGTACAGTGGCAAGAAAAAGTATGTGTACCCTTTGGAAATACCTGGATTTCTTTAGAAATTGGTCATGAAGATCAGATCACATTTTAGAGGTCACAACAATAGACAAACACAGCCTGCTTAAACTAATAACACAAACAATTGTCACGTCCTGACCAGTATAAGGGTTATTTGTTATTGTAGTTTGGTCAGGACGTGGCAGAGGGTATTTGTTTTATGTGGTTCGGGGTGGTGGTTTTGTAGAAGGGTATTTGATTTATGTATTCCGGGGTTTTTGGGCACTGTTCTTGTTAATGTATTTCTATGTTTAGTCTAGTTAGTTGTATTTCTATGTTTAGGTTAATGGGGGGTTGGACTCTCAATTGGAGGCAGGTGCTTTCTCGTTGCCTCTGATTGAGAGTCCTATATATGGGTATGTGTTTGGTTTAGTGTTCGTGGGAGATTGTCTCTTGTTTTGCGTGTGAGCATGATAAGACTGTTTTGTTGATCGTTCGTTCTTCTTTTGTTATTTTGGCGTTTTCTGGGTTAAAATAAAATACAAGATGAGCATCCACATTCCTGCTGCGTTTTGGTCCTCCATTCCAGACGACAACCGTTACAACAATTATACGTTTTCATGTCTTTATTGAACACACCGTGTAAACATTCACAGTGCAGGGTGGAAAAAGTATGTGAACCCTTGGATTCAATAATAAGACTCCTTTGGCAGCAATAACATCAACCAAATGTGTTCTGTAGTTGCGGATCAGACCTGCACAACGGTCAGGACGAATTTTGTACCATTCCCCTTTACAAAACTGTTTCAGTTCAGCAATATTCTTGGGATGTCTGGTGTGGACTGCTCTCTTGAGGTCATGCCACAGCATATCAATCGGGTTGAGGTCAGGACTCTGATTGGGCCACTCCAGAAGGCGTATTTTCTTCTGAAGCCATTCTGTTGTTGATTTACTTCTGTGTTTTGGGTCGTTGTCCTGTTGCATCACACAACATCTGTTGAGCTTCAATTGGCGGTCAGATAGCCTAACATTCTCCTGCAAAATGTCTTGATAAATTGGGAATACATTTTTCCGTCGATGATAGCAAGCTGTCCAGGCCCTGAGGCAGCAAAGCAGCCCCAAACCCTGACGCTCCCTCCACCATACTTTACAGTAGGGATGAGGTTTTGATGTTGGTGTACTGTGCCTTTTTTCCTCCACACATAGTGTTGTGTGTTCCTTTCAAACAACTCAACTGTAGTTTCATCTGTCCACAGAATATTTTGCCAGTAGCGCTGGAACATCAGGTGCACTTTTGCAAACTTCAGACGTGCAACAATGTTTTTTGGATAGCAGTTGCTTCTTCCGTGGTGTCCTCCTATGAACACCATTCTTGTTTAGTGTTTTACGTATCATAGACTCTTCAACAGAGATGTTAGCGTGTTAGCGTTACCGTGGACTGATGAACATCAAGGCTTTTAGAGATACTTTTGTAAACCTTTCCAGCTTTATGCAAGTCAACAATTCTTAATCTTAGGTCTTCTGAGATCTCTTGTGTTCGAGGCATGGTTCACATCAGGCAATGCTTCTTGTGAATAGCAAACTCAAAGTGTGAGTGTTTTTTACAGGGCAAGGCAGCTCTAACCAACATCTCCAATCTCGTCTCATTGATTGGACTCCAGGTTAGCTGACTCCTGACTCCAATTAGCTTATGGAGAAGTAATTAGCCTAGGGGTTCACATAGTGTTTCCAACCTACACAGTGAATGTTTAAATGATGTATTCAATATAGACAAGAAAAATACGATAATTTCTGTGTTATTAGTTAAGCACACTGTTTGTCTATTGTTGTGACTTATATGAAGATCAGATCAAATTTGATGACCAATTTATGCAGAAATCCAGGTAATTCCAAAGGGTTCACATACTTTTTCTTGCCACTGTATGTGCACATTAATTTTGCAACGCACGTGACGTGATCGGTGTGGTCATCATGTAACTGGTCATAAAGATGGGGGGTTAAAGTGAGGCCTGCTGGGCTGGATGCACATTCAATAAGGGGCCAATCCCAACTTCAGAAATGTGCACAAAACACTTTTACTAGACGTGTTTCTCAAGTTGGATTTGTCCCTGAAAAACAGGAGAGCTGCGGTAGCTACATGCAGGGTTTTGTACCAGCCCAACACTGACTGCACCTGATTGAACTAATCAAGGTCTTCTTGAGGATTAGTCAAAATGAGTGATTGAGTGCTGGGCTGAAACTAATATAAACTCTGCACACCATTTGGCTCTCCAGGACCAAGGTGATAGGTCACTGCTCTACATCATGCAGCTACTAGTGGTTAATAACAGGTAGTGCAGTTTTCAGGGAGTCAAATAAAATAAAATATAATTTTATTGGTCACATACACATGGTTAGCAGGTGTTAATGCAAGTGTAGCGAAATGCGTGTGCTTCTAGTTCCGACAGTGCAGTAATATCTAACAAGTAATCTAACAAATTCACAACGACTACCTTATACACACAATGTAAGGGGATGGAATAACAATATGTACATATAAATATATGGATGCACGATGGCTGTGCAGCATAGGCAAGATGCAGTAGATGGTATAGAATACAGTATATACATATGAGATGAGTAATGTAGGATATGTAAACATTATTAAAGTGGCATTATTTAAAGTGACTAGTGATACCTTTATTAAAACCATTTATTAAAGTGGCCAGTGATTTGAGTCAGTATGTTGGCAGCAGCCTCTCTATGTTAGTGATGGCTGTTTAACAGTCTGATGGCCTTGAGATAGAAGCTGTTTTTCAGTCTCTCGGTCCCAGCTTTGATGCACCTGTACTAACCTTACCTTCTGGATCATAGTGGGATGAACAGGCAGTGGCTCGGGTGGTTGATGTCCTTGATGATCTTTTTGTCCTTCCTGTGACATCGGGTGCTGTAAGTGTCCTGGAGGGCAGGTAGTTTGCCCCCGGTAATGCGTTGTGCAGACTGCACTACCCTCTGGAGAGCCTTGCGTTGGAGGGCGGTGCAGTTGCCGTACCAGTCGGTGATACAGCCCGACAGGATGCTCTCGAATGTGCATCTGTAAAAGTTTGTGAGGGTTTTAGGTGACAAGCCACATTTCTTCAGCCTCCTGAGGTTGAAGAGGCGCTGTTGATGTGTGCGCCGAGGAACTTAAAACGTTCTACCTTCTCCACTACTTTCCAGTCGATGTGGATAGGGGGGTGCCCCCTCTGCTGTTTCCTGAAGTCCACGATCATCTCCTTTGCTTTGTTGACCTTAAGTGAGAGGTTATTTGCCTGACACCACACTCCAAGGGCCCTCACCTCCTCCCTGTAGGCTGTCTCGTCGTTGTTGGTAACCAGGCCTACCACTGTAGTGTTGTCTGCAAACTTGATGATTGAGTTGGAGCTGTGCATGACCATGCAGTCATGGGTGAACAGGGAGTACAGGAAAGGGCTGAGAACGCACCCTTGTGGGGACCCAGTGTTGAGGATCAGCAGGATGGAGATGTTGTTTTCTACCTTCACACCTGGGGGCGGCCCGTCAAAAAGTCCAGGACCCAGTTGCACAGGGCGGGGTCGAGACCCAGGGTCTCAAGCTTAATGATGAGTTTGGAGGGTACTATGGTGTTGAATGCTGAGCTGTAATCGATGAACAGCATTCCTACATAGGTATTCCTCTTGTCCAGGTGGGATAGGGCAGTGTGATGACGATTGCATCGTCTGTGGACCTATTTGGGTGGTATGAAAATTGGAGTGGGTCTAGGGTGACAGGTAGGGTGGAGGTAATATGATCCTTGAATAGTCTCTCAAAGCACTTCATGATGACAGGAGTGAGTGCTATGGGGCGATAGTCATTTAGTTCAGTTACCTTAGCTTTCTTGGGAACAGGAACAATGGTGGCCATCTTGAAGCATGTGGGGACAGCAGACTGGGATAGGGATTAATTGAATATGTCCGTAAACACACCAGCCAGCTGGTCTGCGCATGCTCTGAGGACACGGCAAGTGATGCCATCTGGGCCGGCAGCCTTGCGAGGGTTAACACGTTTAAATGTTTTACTCACATCAGAGAATGAGAGCCCACAGTCTTTGGTAGCGGGCCAAGTCGGTGGCACTGTATTGTCCTCAAAGCGTGCAAATAAGTTGTTTAATTTGTCTGGGAGCAAGACGTCAATGTCCGTGACGGGGCTGGTTTTCTTTTTGTAATCCGTGATTGTCTGTAGACCCTGCCACATACATCTCGTGTTTGAGCCGTTGAATTGCGACTCTACTTTGTCCCTATACTGACACTTTGCTTGTTTGATTGCCTTGCCGGAGGGAATAACTACACTGTTTGTATTCAGTCATGTTTCCAGTCTCCTTGCCATGATTAAATGTGGTGCTTCACGCTTTCAGTTTTGCAGAAAGCGCGAAGTTTAGTGAACAATCTCTAACCTATCAGCTAGCCACAGCTATAGCCATACCTATTCCTCAATGTGCACAGGGCACGAGTCCACATCTGTCCATCCGAAAGAGAGAGAGAGAGGAGGGGCATCGAAGAGGAGATATTAAATGATGGATAAAGGACAGAAACAAAGAGAGAGAATAGAACACATTTACAGCACAGAGAATTCATCTGACAACAACCACAAAGAGTAGGGGGAGCGAGGTCAGGGGGCAGTGGGGGGCAATATGTTGGGAGTTACAGGAATGGGAGGAGCTAAGGCTTCGCAATTATTATATATATTTTTTTAATGCAGAATCCTTAAAGATTGACTTCCTTTTAAGACATATTTTTGAGAGTTAACGACGTGGTACCTGATCTCTTCATTGAAAGAACAGACATCCACTAAAATAAGGAATGCTCTCAAGTAGCCAGACCTCTAAATCTCTGCGTTCGCTCTGCGGCCTGAGCTTTTGAATAAAAAGGCCGGAAAACAGGGACTAGTCGTTTGAGAGTTGGTGGCAACAGAAACAGTACCCATGTTAGAGTGCTACAGACTTAGAGAAACAAAGCTAAAGGGCAGTTTTTACACCTGTTTTTGGATACTAGTTGTTCTTGCCAAAACCAGCACCTGGATCTTGACACACTGCACTGGGTTTTCTCTTGCTCTTTTGCATAGAGAAACAAAGCCTTTCACTCCCCTTCCCTCACGGTAACCTGCTTCAGTCAGCAGAGGGAGGACATCTAGCAAGCGAGGGAGAAGCAAAGGAGAGGGAGAGATTGAGGGATGAGTCGCAGACGATAAGCAAAGCGGCTCGGAGCTGGCAGACACTGAACATGAACTTGGAACTCTGGGATGGAGCAGAGAGAACAACCACACCCACGCTCTCACACACACATGCTCTCACATACATGCTCTCACACACAAATGTAGACACACACACTTTCTCACACACACAGGAGCTTTTTGCTGGGAGGAGAGGAGGAAGAGAGTGCATAACTACCCACTACTGAGAAAAACAACAAGAACAAACAACAACCACGACAGTGAAGGATGGGGGGATGATGAGAAGAAAGAAGCCTCCTGTTCTAACTGCTGAGAAAGATGCACTGTCTTGTGTTTAGTATGGATGGATCACCAATTACAGCCTCATTTATTTTGGGTCAATATTTTCTTCCTTCAATGTCACTGAATCTATTTCCTGAGCCATTTGAGATGAAACAACTCTAGTAGACCGACATTTTATGGGGTATATAATCCAATTTTCTCCCCTCTTCACTTTCTCCATTTATAGTAATTAAAATCTCAGCTAGAAACATAGGAACCTCAGTTTTGACAAACTCTGTCTCACTCTCGCTCCACCCTCTCCATTGTCTCTCTACCCTGACTTCTGTTCCACTGTTTCTCCTCTCCATGATCCCTCGCTCCCTTATTTCCTTTCACTGACATGCCCCTCTCTCCCCCGCCCCATGCCCAGTCTCAGCTTTGATTGGTCCATGTTCAGTAGGTTGCCACTCACCGGCGAATCGGCTGTCGGGAACCTGCTCATTGTCCAGCCCCCCCATACAGGGTGTGTCGCAGAGGGCGTGATTGTTATTGGCCAACTCTGGACACCTGCTCCGCCCACCTGCAAGCGGGGGCAAAGGTCAAACAACAGTAGCCAGGCACAGCAGGGGGGAGGGAGAGGGGGGTGTAGATGGGGGTCAGTAGCTTTTAGATGACTATGCTAGTGTGTGTGTGTGTGTGTGTGTGTGTGTGTGTGTGTGTGTGTGTGTGTGTGTGTGTGTGTGTGTGTGTGTGTGTGTGTGTGTGTGTGTGTGTGTGTGTGTAAAAGAGGGCATGGGTGAAATCATGTGATGATGGTTAGCATGTGGCTCAGGCTCAGAGGATGCACACGGAGAAGCAGTGACACACGCGTGCAAATGTACATCACATGAACATATATAGAGACAGGATTCCTTTGGTTTCCTTATTAACTAATTGATTCATTGTTTGTTTATTGTTCACCACTCCACACATGCACATATCCACTACAACTGGACTGGAGAAAAATGCATATTAAGAAGATGCATGGTGACTAAGATTATGTCACAAACAAACACACACAAAAGACACACAAACATGCAGACATAGTATTTAAACACACATTCATAAGTAACACACACACACACACACACACTGACACACACATTCACACACACACACACACACACACAAACTCTGAGGTCACACGCATGCACATTCACACACACTCAAACTCTGGGCACACTGAGAGGCAGGGTTAGAGATTCAAGACCAATTCATCTGACTTTTGAATGGTGGAATAGAGGAGGGAAGCAGAGGAGAAGGAAAGGTGGGGAGGATATGACTCCAAACATATACACACAAAGAGAGAGAGGGAGAGACACAGATATACACACACACACACACACACACACACACACACACACAAATATACTGTACACACAATTGCATATCAGGGTGTGGAATCTAAGCAGTGCATGCAGAGCACAGCAGGCAAACATACACAAGCATTGGCAAACCAACGACACACACACACACACACACACACACACACACACACACACACACACACACACACACACACACACACACAGAGAGAGCAAACTGAACCAAATGCACATGTGCAAACGGATGATTAGTGATGGTTTCACCGATGGTCAGTGTTGTAACACTTTTTTTGGATAGTCCATATGTAGATGTTCTACAAACTATCGACTCACTATGTACTCACCCTAGTCCTAGTCCTAGTCCTAACCCTAACCCTAACCCTAGCCTTAGCAAGCAGTTGCTTATCAACAGGTAGTTTGTTGATAGTATGACCATTGTTCGAGCATCTACAGACGGAAAGTCCGGACTAGCCAAATAAAGTGTGACCAGTATTTTAGCCCACATTATCATTTACAGTGGAGAGAATCTAGCATGGCACCCCTTAAAACACCCTGCCATCTCACTAATAATGAGCTTTATATGGTACAGTTTACAGGATAGGGTGCTGTAACAAGTTAGTCAGTCACTAAAAGGCCATGTTAGAAAGGACAAAAGTGGAAATATTGTAAGAATTGATGAGCGAGTAAACCCCAAGGCATGTTTTACTTAAATACTTATAGTAATTTGAATTCAAAGTCAATGAAACGTAATTACTACTTAAAATGTATATGTGGTACTGACTCAAAACTAAATGAGAAGTCACATCAAGTTATAATAATAAATGAACTTTTTTCCCAGCATGCTCTACTGTAGGTAGATTTTTTGGAATTGTTTTTAATATCTGTGTTTTTGCATGTACATTTTGTGATGACAGCACATTGGGGTTTACAGTGCAGTGTACAGGTGATATTTGTTCCCCAATGTAGGGCTTAGGCAAGGAGTTAGTTAGGGTGAGGCTTTAAATTAGGATTAGTGGGTAACATTGTATTAGTGCTTAGACTGCCACGTACTTCTGTCTTTTCCAGCATGGCCAGATAGTGAGGAGGGTAAAGCTGAGAGAGGGGTCAGAGGTGAGAGGTATAGGCGAGAGGTCCTATTTACCCTGCTTGTGGGAAGGGGAGGGGCAGTGTTCCTCTGTGACATCATTTCCCTGTGAGAAGGAGAGAGACAGATTCATTTTGTATTGTATATTTGATATGTTTTTTTTCATCTATAGCCATTCCTTTAGTTTAGGTACTATACGGTATATGTACCTCTGAATCCTGCTCTTCTGACACAGCGAGTGAGAAGTTATGTTCTTTTGGCTCTATGAGTAGTTCCTTCACTATGAGGAAACACTAAAACAGTACAGAAATACACTAACAAATAATAAGGAACAGCATGTCAGAAAGCTCAATGTGAAGGAAGAACCCATAGAATCAAATCACTTCTGGGAAAATTGGAACATAAACAACAACAACATAAAGAGCTACCTATCCAAAATGGAGATGTATGGATAAAACACTTCTCCAACCTTTTTGGCCATATAACAAAGAACCAAGAACAGAAATGTATACATGATCATTTACAAAACTTAGAATCAGTTATTAAAAAGTACTACCAGAACCCATTGGATTCTCCAATTACATTGGATAAGCTACAGGACTAAATACAAACCTTCCAACCCAAAAAGGCCTGTATATTGATGGTATACTGAACTAAATGATAAAATATACAGACCATGAATTCAAATGTGCTATTGTTAAACTCTTCAACATTATCCTCAGCTCTGGCATCTTCACAATATTTGGAACCAATCCACAAAAGTGGAGACAAATTTGACCCCAATGATTACCCTGAAATCTGCGTCAACAGCAAAATCTTCTACAGTATCATCAATAGCAGTGAAAATAATGTCCCGAGACAATGTCAAATTGGCTTCTTACCAAAATACAGTACGACAGACCACGTATACACCCTGAACATCCTTACAAACAAACAAAACAAAAGCACATTTTTCTCATTTTGTTTATTTAAAATGAGTTTTGACTCAATTTGGCATGAGAGTCTGCTGTACAAATTGATGGAAACTGGCGTTGGAGAAGAAAATTATGACATTATAAAATCAATGTACACAAACAACAAGTGTGCGTTAAAATTGGCAATAAACACACAGATTTCTTTCCTCAGGGCCGTGAGGTGAGACAGGGATGCAGCTTGAGCCCACCCTCTTCAACATTTATATCAATGAATTGGCTAGGGCACTAGAACAGTGTGCAGCACCCGGCCTCACCCTACTAGAATCTAAAGTCAAATGTCTACTGTTTGCTGATGATCTGGTGCTTCGGTCCCCAACCAAGGAGGGCGTACAGCAGCACCTACAGTCCTGTGAAAAAGTATATTTGAGATTCTTCAAAGTAGCCACCCTTTGCCTTGATGACAGCTTTGCACACTCTTGGCATTCTCTCAACCAGCTTCATGAGGTAGTCACCTGGAATGCATTTCAATTAACAGGTGTGCCTTGTTAAACGTTAATTTGTGGAATTTCTTTCCTTCTTAATGCATTTCAGCCAATCAGTTGTGTTGTGACAAGGTAGGGATGGTATACAGAAGATAGCCCTATTTGGTAAAAGACCAAGTCCATATTATGTCAAGAACAGCTGAAATAAGCAAATAGAAACGACAATCCATTGTTACTTTAAGACATGAAGGTCAGTCAATGCTGAAAATGTCAAGACCTTTGAAAGTGCAGTCGCAAAAACCATCAAGCGCAATGATGAAACTGACTCTCATGAGGACCGCCACAGGAAAGGAAGATCCAGAGTTACCGCTGCTGCAGAGGATACATTTATTAGAGTTAACTGCACCTCAAATTGCAGCCCAAATAAGAAGAGACTTACTTCGACCAAGAAACACGAGCAATGGACATTAGACCGGTGGAAATCTGTTGTTTGGTCTGATGAGTCCAAATTTGAGATTTTTGGTTCCAACCGCCATGTCTTCGTCAGTCGCAGAGTAGGAGAACGGATGATCTCTGCATGTGTGGTTCCCACCGTGAAGCATGAAGGAGGAGGTGTGGGGGTGCTTTGCTTCTGACACTGTGATTTATTTAGAATACAAGGCACACTTAACCAGCATGGCTACCACGGCATTCTGCAACAATACGCCATCCCATCTGGTTTGCGCTTAGTGGGACTAACATTTGTTTTTCAACAAGACAATGACTCAACACACCTCCAGACTGTGTAAGGACTATTTGACCAAAAAGGAGAGTGATGGAGTGCTGCAACAGATGGCCTGGCCTCCACAATCACACGACCTCAACCCATTTGAGATGGTTTGGGATGAGTTGGACTGCAGAGTGAAGGAAAAGCAGCCAACAAGTGCCCAGCATATGTGAGAACTCCTTCAAGACTGTTGGAAAAGCATTCCAGGTGAAGCTGGTTGAGAGAATGCCAAGAGTGTGCAAAGCTGTCATCAAGGCAAAGGTTGGCTACTTTGAAGAATCTAAAATCTAAAATCTATTTTGATTTGTTTAACACCTTTTTGGTTTCTACATGATTCCATATCTGTTAATTCATAGTGTTGATGTCTTCACTATTATTCTACAATGTAGAAAATAGTAAAAATAAAGAAAAACCCTTGAATGAGTAGGTACTGTATATGCTTATTTGGATGAGATGTGTCCCATTATGTCTGGCGAAAACCAAACATTTCACCCCACAGTAAGAACCTCAACGGGCAAGCATGGTGGTGGTAATTGGTTTGGGAATGCCTTGCTAAGTCAGGACCTGGACGACTTGCCTCAATAAAAGGAACCATTCTACATGAAAATGGATAAAAAGCAACACATTTGAAGTTTTGGAATGACCTAGTCAAAGTCCAGATCTAATCCCAATAGAGATGTTGTGGCAGGACTTGAAACGAGCAGTACACCCTTGAATACCCACAAATGTCGCTGTGTTAATGCAGTTCTGCATGCAAGAGTGGGCCAAAATTCCTCCACAGCGATGTGAGAGACTGATCAACAACTACAGGAAGCATTTGGTTGCAGTCATTGCAGCTAAAGATGGCACAACCAGTTATTGAGTGTAAGGGGGCAATTACTTTAAATAAATCAAATAAGTATCCTATTTTTGTTTGTTAATTGTAAACTCAGGTTCCCTGTATTTAATATTAGGTTTTGGTTGAAGATCTGCTAACATTCAGTATCAAAAATATGCAAAACTAGAGAAAATTAGAAAGGAGTCAAATACTTTTTCACGGCACTGTAGATCTTCTGCACAGATTCTGTCAGACTTGGGTCTTGACAGTGAATCTCAGTAAGACAAAAATAATGGTGCCCCAAAAAAGGTCCAGGTGCCAGGACAACAAATACAAATTCTATCTAGACACGGTTGCCCTAGCTCACACAAAGAATTATACCTACCTCATCCTAGACATCAATAACACAGGTAACTTCCACAATGTTGTGAATGATCTAAGAGACAAGGCAAGAAGGGCCCTCTATGACATCAAAATGAACATAAAACTAGACATCCCAATTAGAATCTGTCCCAAAAATACTTCAGTCAGTTATAGAATCCATTGCACTTTATGGTTGTGAGGTCTGGGGTCCACTCGCCAACCAAAAAATCACAAAATGGGACAAACACCCAATTGGCACTCTGCATGCAGAATTCTGCAGAAATATACTTTATATACAATGCAAAACCCCAAACAATACATGCAGAGCAGAATTAGGACTATAGTTATCAAAATCTGGAAAAGAGCTGTTAAATTCTACAACCACCTAAAAGGAAGCGATGCCTCCACATTCCACATCAAAGCCCTCATCTACCTAGAGAAGTCCCCTGGTTCTGGGGCTCTATTCAACACACAAACAGAACCAACAGAGCCCCAGGCCAGTAACACAATTAGACCCAACCAGATTATGAGAAAGCAAAAAAATTACTACTTGACACACTGGAAAGAATCAACCAAAAAAACTGAGCAAATTAGAATGCTATCTGGCCCTAAACAGAGAGTACACAGTACACACTGAGACTGACCCAAATGTAAGAAAATTCTTGACTATGTACAGACCCAGTGAGCAGAGCCTTGCTATTGAGAGGTCGCCGTAGTCAGACCTGGCTCCGAAGTGCCAACTGTCCACAAAAGGAAACTGACCTGCACTTCCTAATCTCCTGCCAAATGTATGACCACATTACCACAGATCACACAGACCCACAAATAATTATTTGAAAACAAATCCAACAATGATAAACTGCCACATCTGTTAGGCGAAATACCCCAATGTGCCATCACAGCAGCAAGATTTGCGGCCCGTTGCCATGACAAAAGGGCAACCAGTGGAGCACAAACATTCTAAATACCACCTATATTTATCTGTTTATTTATCTCCCCCACTATTCCTACTACAACTATTTGCACATTGCTAAAACACTGTACATGGCTGATAATATAACACTTGAAATGTCTTTATCTTTTTGAAACCTTTTTGAGTGCAATGTTTACTGTAAATTTCTAATTGTTTTTTATTTATGTTTAAATGCGTTTCTTCTCACTTTTGTGTATTGTTTATTTCACTTGCTTTGGCGATGTAAACATACGGTGCATTCGAAAAGTATTCAGACCCCTTGACTTTTTCCACATTTTGTAACGTTACAGCCTTATTCTAAAATTGATTAATGAATTTTTTCCCTCATCAATCTACACATATCCCATAATGACAAAGAAAAACAGGTTTATAGATTTGTTTGAAAATGTATTTAAAAAAACCTGGAATTTCACATTTACATAAGTATTCAGACTCTTTACTCAGTACTTTGTTGAAGCACCTTTAGCAGCGATTATAGCCTTGAGTCTTCTTGGGTATGACGCTACAAGCTTGGCACACCTGTATTTGGGGAGTTTCTCCCATTCTTCTCCACAGATCCTCTCAAGCTCTGTCAGGTTGGATAGGGAGCGTTGCTGCACAGCTATTTTCAGGTCTCTCCAGAGATGTTCGATCGGGTTCAAGTCCGGGCTCTGGCTGGGCCACTCAAGGACATTCAGAGACTTGTCCCGAAGCCATTCATGCGTTGTATTGGCTGTGTGCTTAGGGTTGTTGTTCTGTTTGAAGGTGAATCTTCACCCCAGTCTGAGGTCCTGAGAGCTCTGGAGCAGGTTTTCATCAAGGATCTCTCTGTACTTTGCACCATTCAGCTTTGCCTCAATCACGCCTAGTCTCCCAGTCCCTGACGCTGAAAAACATCCCCACAGCATGATGCTGCCACCACCATGCTTCACTGTAGGGATGGTGCCAGGTTTCCTCCAGACGTGACACTTGGCATTCAGGCCAAAGTGTTCAATCTTAGTTTCATCAGACCAGAGAATCTTGTTTTTCATGGTCCGAGAGTTTTTAGGTGCCTTTTTGCAAATTCCAAGCGGTCTGTAATGTGCCTTTTAATGAGGAGTGGCTTCCGTCTGGCCACTCTACCATAAAGGCCTGATTGGTGGAGTGCGGTAGAGATGGTTGTCTTTCTGGAAGGTTCTCCCATCTCCACAGAGGAAATCTGGAGCTCTGTCAGAGTGACCATTGGGTTTTTGGTCCCCTCCCTGACCAAGGTCCTTCTCCCCCGATTGTTCAGTTTGGCCAGGCAGCCAGCTCTAGGAAGAGTCTCGGTGGTTCCAAACTTCTTCCATTTAAGAATGATGGAGGCCACTGTGTTCTTGGGGACCTTCAATGCTGCAGAAATGTTATGGTACCCTTCCGTAGATCTGTGCCTCGACACAATCCTGTCTCGGAGCTCTACGGACAATTCGTTCAACCTTATGGTTTCGTTTTTGCCCAGACATACACTGTCAACTGTGGAACCTTATATAGACAGGAGTGTGCCTTTCCAAATCATGTCCAATCAATTGAATTTAACACAGGTCAAGTTGTCAATCAAGTTGTAGAAACATCTCAAGGATGAGCAATGGAAACAGGAAGCATCT
The DNA here is from genome assembly GCF_901001165.1 of Salmo trutta. Taxonomy (NCBI): domain Eukaryota; kingdom Metazoa; phylum Chordata; class Actinopteri; order Salmoniformes; family Salmonidae; genus Salmo; species Salmo trutta. The sequence goes on along the minus strand of NC_042974.1, from coordinate 51,079,114 downwards.
GAGCTCAATTTCAAGTCTCATAACAAAGGGTTGGAATACTAATGTAATTAAGGTTTTTCTGTTTTTTATTTTTAATACATTTGTAAAAATGTCTAAAAACCTGTTTTCACTTTGTCATTATAGGCTATTGTGTGTCGATTGCTGAGGAAAAACATTTATTTAATAATTTTTAGAATAAGGCTGTAACGTAACAAAATGTAGTAAAAGTCAAGGGGTCTGAATATTTCCAAAGGCACTGTATGTTTCCAATGCCAATACATCCCCATTGAACTGAATTGAGAGAGTGAGAGACAGAGAGAAAGAGAGGGGGGTATTCTCTATATCACAACAAGCCATTTTTCTAGGAGTACCCCACTCTCTCCTCTCTCATCCCCCTGTTCCCCCTCATGTTTCTCACCTCCCCGTCCTGCTGTGAGGGTCCCCGGCTCTCCATGGGTGCGTCCTGGATCTTCTCCCCCTCTATGTCTCCCCCCTCTACCTCTCCCTCCGGTCCGGCCAGATAGGAACCAGACATGGAGGACAGGGTGTCAGTGCTGATCTGAGAGTGCTGGCTGTGGGAGAAAGCTATGGACATGACTGACTGGGCCAGGCTACTGTTCACTGGGTCTGTGTGGGAGAGAGAGAGAGAGAGAGGAGGAGACAATTAACAGTGTTTTATAATTTGACACATTGGACACATTTTCCACTGCCCTCTGCCCACCCCCTGACAGCCCCAGCAGGACTACCTTCAGGGGAGGTGATGGTGGAGGAGAAAGGTGTCCCAGTACAGGAGGACTGGTCTATGGCTCCAGACGAGGATAGAGTCAGGTTCTCACTCTCTGAAGTTACACCACTCTGGAACAGAGAGTAAGGTCAAACATACACCGGACACAGACAAACACGCATACACAAACTGTGTCAGAATGTCAGTGTACCTCAAGTTGTTGTTTCCGGCGGCAGGCCTGAACCTCTGATTCACTGTGTTGTGACTTCTTTCCCTCCTCCCCTGGCAGCACCGAAGAATTCTGGGAGAGAGACCTGACACATCCCACAATGCAACAGTCAGAATCATAAACACCACAGCAAACACTCTAACAACTCTCCCTTTATCCGGACATAAAAACACTACATGAATAGTAGCAGGTGTCCATCTGTGGACATCTCATTCCAAAATCATGGGCATTAATATGGAGTTGCTCTCCCTTTGCTGCTTTAACAGCCTCCACTCTTCTGGGAAGGCTTTCCACTAGATGTTGGAACATTGCTGCGGGGACTTGCTTCCATTCAGCCACGAGCATTAGTGAGGTCGGGCACTGATGTTGGGCGATTACGCCTGGCTTGCAGTCGGCGTTCCAATTCATACCAAAGTTGGTCGATGGGGATGAGATCAGGGCTCTGTGCAGGCCAGTCAAGTTATTCCACACCGATCTCGACAAACCATTTCTGTATTGACCTTGCTTTGTGCATGGGAGCATTGTCATGCTGAAACAGGAAAGGGCCTTCCCCAAACTGTTGCCACAAAGTTGGAAGTTGTATGTTGTAGTGTTAAGATTTCCCTTCACTGGAGCTAAAGAGCCTAGCTCCAACCATGAAAAACAGCCCCAGACCATTATTCCACCTCCACCAAACCTTACAGTTGGCACTATGCATTCGGGCAGGTAGCGTTCTCCTGACATCAGCCAAACACAGATTTGTCCGTTGGACTGCCAGATGGTGAAGCGTGATTCATCACTCCAGAGAAGGCGTCCAATGGCGGCAAGCTTTACAACCACTCCAGCCGACGCTTGTCATTGCGCCTGGTGATCTTAGGCTTGTGTGCGGCTGTTCAGCCTTGGAAACCCATTTCATGAAGCTCCCGACGAACAGTTATTGTGCTGACGTTGCTTCCAGAGGCAGTTTGGAACTCGGTAGTGAGTGTTGCAACTGAGGACAGAGAATTTTTTTTCAGCACTCTGCGGTCACATTCTGTGAGCTTGTGTGGTCTACCACTTCGTGTGGCCTACCACTTCATGGCTGAGCCATTGTTGCTCATAGACATTTCCACTTCACAATAACAGCACTTATAGTTCACCAGGGCAGCTCTAGCTGGGCAGAAATTTGACGAACTGACTTGTTGAAAAGGTGGCATCCTATGACAGTGCCACGTTGAAAGTCACTGAGCTCTTCAGTGAAGCCATGCTACTGTCAATGTTTGTCTATGGAGATTGCATGGTTGTGTGCTCGATTTTATACACTTGTCATTAATGGGTGTGGCTAAAATAGCCAAATCCAATAATTTGAAGGGGTGTCCACATACATTTCAATATATAGTGTATTTTCTATTAGCTAAACCTTTAAAAGTCATAGGAAATTAATTCCTATTCAAATGTACAGTATGTTTGTATGTGTGTCTGCATCCCAAATGGCACCCTACTCCCCATGTAGTGCACAACTTTTGAACAGACCTCGGGTCAAAACTAGTGCACTTTATATGTCTCCAGGTGTTTGCTCCACTTACTTGGAGCCGCTCTTCTTCAGTTTGAGTCCCTGGCTTGAGTTGGAGTGGTCCAGGGGGGACATGGAGTGTGCCGGGGCGGGGTGGGTCTCACTGCTGTAGGGGGGCAGGGTCCCCGAGATGTGGCCCACAGAGAGGTCCTGCAGAGGGGGGGCAGAGGGAGACACGCTCAGGGGCCCGTTCAGAGCCTCCAGGAGGGACACGACCTCATAACCTGGGGGAATGTGATCCGACACCTGGGGGAGGGTGGGGGGAAAGGAGAGAGAGGAAGGATGGGACAGGGGTAGAGAGAACATAAAAAAGAGATGAGCTGTTATGTTGCTATACGCCAGCGGTCACCAACTGGTCGATCGCGACAAGTCGATCACCAAACGATTAAATTTTTTCGTGTTGCTCTGTTGGCGGGAAGGTGCACTTCATTCAGAAGCCCTGCACACCGCATATGCAAAGTGTTCGCATTTTGAACCATTTCATCTGTCTGAAAAAACAAACTCCACCTACCCGGTGGACCGAGAGATCTGTGGCTAAATCGAGTGAGCCTACTGCCCTGGCCAATCGGATAGCTCAAAACACCATGCCTACAGCTGTATATACAGTTGAAGTTGGAAGTTTACATACACTTAGATTGGAGTGCTAACCATGTCTTGCTCCCAGACAAACTAAACAACTTCTTTGCACGCTTTGAGGACAATACAGTGCCACCGACATGGCCCGCTACCAAAACCTGCAGGCTCTCCTTCACCGCAGCCAACGTGAGAAAAACATTTAAATGTGTTAACCCTCGCAAGGCTGCCGGCCCAGACGGCATCCATAGCCGCATCCTCAGAGCATGCGCAGACCAGCTGGCTGGTGTGTTTACAGACATATTCAATCAATCCCTATCCCAGTCTGCTGTTCCCACATGCTCCAAGAGGGCCACCATTGTTCCTGTTCCCAAGAAAGCTAAGGTAACTGAGCTAAATGACTACCACCCTGTAGCACTCACTTCCGTCATCATGAAGTGCTTTGAGTGACTAGTCAAGGATCATATCACCTCCACCCTACCTGACACCCTAGACCCACTCCAATTTGCTTACCGCCCCAATAGACGATGCAATCGCAATCGCAATCACACTGCACACTGCCCTAACCCATCTGGACAACAGGAATACCTACGTAAGAATGCTGTTCATCGACTACAGCTCAGCATTTAACACCAAACTCGTCATTAAGCTTGAGACCCTGGGTCTCGACCCCGCCCTGTGCAACTGGGTCCTGGGCTTTCTGACAGGACGCCCCCAGGTGGTGAGGGTAGGAAACAACATCTCCACCCCGCTGATCCTCAACACTGGGGCCCCACAAGGGTGCGTTCTCAGCCCTCTCCTGTACTCCCTGTTCACCCATAACTGTGTGGCCATGCACGCCTCCAACTCAATCGTCATGTTTGCAGACAACACTACAGTGGTAGGCTTGATTACCAACAACGATAAGACGGCCTACAGGGAGGAGGTGAGGGCCCTCGGAGTGTGGTGTCAGGAAAATAACCTCTCACTTAACGTCAACAAAACAAAGGAAATGATCGTGGACTTCAGGAAACAGCAGAGGGGGCACCCTACTATCCACATCGACGGGACAGTAGTGGAGAAGGTGGAAAGTTTTAAGTTCTTCGGCGTACACATCACGGACAAACTGAAATGGTCCACCCACAAAGACAGCATGGTGAAGAAAGCGCAACAGCGCCTCTTCAACCTCAGGAGGCGGAAGAAATTTGGCTTGTCACCAAAAACACTCACAAACTTTTACAGATGCACAATCGAGAGCATCCTGTCGGGCTGTATCACCGACTGGTACGGCAACTGCTCCGCCCACAACCGTAAGGATCTCCAGAGGGTAGTGAGGTCTACACAACGCATCACCGGGGGCAAACTACCTGCCCTCCAGGACACCTACACCACCCGATGTCACAGGAAGGCCAAAAAGATCATTAAGGACAACAACCACCCGAGCCACTGCCTGTTCACCCCACTGTCATCCAGAAGGCGAGGTCAGTACAGGTGCATCAAAGCTGGGACCGAGAGACTGAAAAACAGCTTCTATCTCAAGGCCATCTGACTGTTAAACAGCCATCACTAACATTGAGTGGCTGCTGCCAACTTACTGACTCAAATCTCTAGCCACTTTAATAATTACAAATTGGATGTAATAAATGTATCACTAGTCACTTTAAACAATGCCACTTTATATAATGGTTACATACCTTACATTACTCATCCCATATGTATATACTGTACTCTATACCATCTACTGCAACTTGCCTATGCCGTTCGGCCATCGCTCATCCATATATTTATATGTACATATTCTTATTCATTCCTTTACACTCGTGTGTAAAGGGTAGTTGTGAAATTGTTAGATTACTTGTCAGATATTACTGCATGGTCGGAACTAGAAGCAGAAGCATTTCGCTACACTCGCATTAACATCTGCTAACCATGTGTATGTGACCAATAAAATATGATTTGATTTGAGTCATTAAACCTCGTTTTTCAACCACTCCACAAATTTCTTGTTAACAAACTATAGTTTTGGCAAGTCGGTTAGGACTTCTACTTTGTGCATGACACGAGTAATTTTTCCAACAATTGTTTACAGACAGATTATTTCACTTATACTTCACTGTATCACAATTCCAGTGGGTCAGAGGTTTACATACACTAAGTTGACTGTGCCTTTAAACAGCTTGGAAAATTCCAGAAAATTATGTCATGGCTTTAGAAGCTTCTGATAGGCTAATTAACATAATTTTTGTCAATTGGAGGTGTACCTGTGGATGTATTTCAAGGCCTACCTTCAAACTCCGTGCTTCTTTGACATCATAGGAAAATCAAAAGAAATCAACTAAGACCTCAGAAAAAAAATTGTAGACCTCCACAAGTCTGGTTCATCCTTGGGAGCAATATCCAAATGCCTGAAGGTACCACGCAGCCGCCATACCGCTCAGGAAGGAGACACGTTCTGTCTCCTACAGATGAATGTACTTTGGTGCGAAAAGTGCAAATCAATCCCAGAACAACAGCAAAGGACCTTGTGAAGATGCTGGAGGAAACAGGTACAAAAGTATCTATATCCACAGTAAAACGAGTCCTATATCAACATAACCTGAAAGGCCACTCAGCAAGGAAGAAGCCACTGCTCCAAAACCGGCATAAAAAAGCCAAACTACGGTTTGCAACTGCACATGGGACAAAGATTGTACTTTTTGGGGAAATGTCCTCTGGTCTGATGAAACAAAAATAGAACTGTTTGGCCATAATGACCATCGTTATGTTTGGAGGAAAAGGGGGGAGGCTTGCAAGCTGAAGAACACCATCCCATCAGTGAAGCACGGGGGTGGCAGCATCATGTTGTGGGGCTGCTTTGCTGCAGGAGGGACTGGTGCACTTCACAAAATAGATGGCATCATGAGGGAGGAAAACTATGTGGATATATTGAAGCAACATCTCAAGACATCAGTCAGGAAGTTAAAGCTTGGTCGCAAATGGGTCTTCCAAATGGACAATGACCCCAAGCATACTTCCAAAGTTGTGGCAAAATGGCTTAAGGACAACAAAGTCAAGGTATTGGAGTGGCCATCACAACGCCCTGACCTCAATCCTATAGAAAACTTGTGGGCAGAACTGAAAAAGCGCGTGCGAGCAAGGGGGTCTACAAACCTGACTCAGTTACACCAGCTCTATTAGGAGGAATGGGCCAAAATTCACCCAACTTATTGTGGGAAGCTTCTGGAAGGCTACCCGAAACGTTTGACCCAAGTTAAACAATTTAAAGGCAATGCTACCAAATACTAATTGAGTGTATGTAAACTTCTGACCCACTGGGAATGTGATGAAAGAAATAAAAGCTGAAGTAAATCATTCTCTCTGCTATTATTCTGACATTTCACATTCTTAAAATAAAGTGATGACCCTAACTGACCTCAAACAGGGAATTTTTACTAGGATTAAATGTCAGGAATTGTGAAAAACTGAGTTTAAATGTATTTGGCTAAGGTGTATGTAAACTTCCGACTTCAACTGTATACAGTACCAGTCAAAAGTTTAGACACACCTACTCATTCAAGGGTTTTTCTTTATTTTGACTATTTTCTACATTGTAGAATAATAGCGAAGACATCAAAACTATGAAATAACACATATGGAATCATGTACTAACCAAAAAAGTATTAAACAAATCAAAATATATTTTAGATTTTGTTGCCACCCTTTGAATTGATGACAGCTTTACACACTCTTGGCCTTCTCTCAACCAGCTTCATGAGGTAGTCACCTGGAATGCATTTCAATTAACAGGTGTGCCTTGTTAAACGTTAATTTGTGGAATTTCTTTCCTTCTTAATGCATTTGAGCCAATCAGTTGTGTTGTGACAAGGCAGGGGTGGTATACAGAAGATAGCACTATTTGGTAAAAGACCAAGTCCATATTATGTCAAGAACACCCCCGGTTCTTTCGACCGGGGGTGCAGCCGACTCGTCAGGCCCCCCCCCCCAGCCACCTCGTCAGGCTCCCACGCCTCAGCGGGCTCGGCAGGCTCCCATCCCGCATCATGCCTCAGCCAGCTCGTCAGGCTCCCACGCCTCAGCCGGCTCGTCGGGCTTTCACGCCGTAGCTGGCTCGTCGGGCTCCCACGCCTCAGCCGGCTCGTCGGGCTTCCACGCCTCCGCCGGATCATCTGGTTCCCACGCCTCGGCCAGGCCGTCAGGCTCGCCCAGGTGGGACGCTGGGTGGCGCCCCTGGGTACTGTCATGCCTGCTCCCGCTTCCCCTCTCTGGCGCTCAAGGGCGCCAGGCTGCCCATCAGTACGCACACCTGTCATCATCATTATGCGCATCATCGCTTCATTGGACTCACCTGGTGTCACGGATCCCTCCGTAACTTTCATTACGCACACCTGTCCCCTATTCCCACTGATTAGTACTTGTATAAGTGTGCCCTTTGGTTTCCATTGGGCTATCGTTTATTGTTACTATGTCCGTTGGTGCGTGTGAGTACCTGTGCTGTGTGTTTTGGCTTTTTTGCTTTTTTTGTGGATTGTGCAGATGATTACGTGTCTCGTCCCGTGTGTTAATCATTGTGCGGATGTGTTATTTATTCGAGGTACTCCTCGCTCTTTTTTGGGGGGTTTCTACCCTGTGTTTTGTTACGTGTTTGTATGGTCTTCGTCCCCGTGCCTTTACACAGCACACCGTAATTTGGGCTCAACGCATTCCTGCGCCTGTCTCCCGAATCTCTTCATACCAATGTGACACCTGGACTTCTTCACTTTATTGATTGCCCCCTCTATATCGGTCTGCTCCTCAGTTTGTTCCCTGTGTCAGCATTATTGTCGTTTTGTTTTCCCTGTCCGTGTTTGTTTCATGTTCATTCTTTATTAAATGTTCACTCCCTGTACTTGCTTCTCCTCTCCCAGCGTCTGTCCTTACACAACCCAATTGAGATGGTTTGGGATGAGTTGGACTGCAGAGTGAAGAAAAAGCAGCCAACAAGTGCTCAGCATATGTGGGAACTCCTTCAAGACTGTTGGAAAAGCATTCCAGGTGAAGCTGGTTGAGAGAATGCCAAGAGTGTGCAAAGCTGTCATCAAGGCAAAGGGTGGCTACTTTGAAGAATCTCAAATCTCAAATATATTTTGATTTGTTTAACACTTTTTTGGTTACTACATGATTCCAAAGGTGTTATTTCATAGTTGTGATGTCTTCACTATTATTCTACAATGTAGAAAATAGTAAAAATAAAGAAAAACGCTTGAATGAGTAGTTGTGTCCAAACTTTTGGATGTTACTATATGTAAATATATTTTTTTAAGTGTATGTGTACATATTACCGAGTGTTCCTCTGAGTCAGAGGTCTGGGAGGTGATGACGGGGTTAAACCTGGCAGGAGAGAGAGGACTCAGCTTCTTCCTCATGGCTCGGATCTGCAGCAGCGCCCGGAACGCTGAAGATGCATTATAACAGTATTGATGTGAAGGTCTTATGCAGCATTATAGACTCACAAAGTCTGCAGATAGGGCAGCAGTTAGCCTGATAACTGAGCATGTATTACTGTAGGTATTGCTATGAAGGTCCTGAGCATCTATTAAGTATTGCTATGAAGGTATTAGGAATGTCAACATGTGGCTTACAAAGGTATTATGTAGCATCATAGACATAGACTCACGCAGTCTGCAAATGGGGCAGCAGTTGGCCTGGTAGCGGAGTGTGTCGGCGCAGGCATTGCAGAGACACAGGTGTCTGCAGGGCAGGATGAGTGTGTCGCGGACATCCGACAGACACACCACACACTCCGCACTGTTATCACTGATCTCATCATCCGCAACCTGGGGCCAACATAATCAATCAATCAATCAATTAATCAATACATAAATCAATCAATACATCATTTACATTCACAGAGCAGTATGGTAGCTTGAGCAAGCAATACTGTAAAAATAATTCAATTCCTTTGCATATTCATAGGAAACAACTTTGCCAGCATTATCATGTCATCAAATAGCCAGATGGAAATGTCATTAGCTTGCAAAGGTTGTCAAAAATAGCTAGCAATGCTAACGTTAGCTAGCTAAAATCCAGTGGCCTCAGCTCAATCTTAGCTAGCTAGCTAATGTTATACTGCATATAAAGTCAATCTGGAGACATCAAAATGATGACAAAAGTTATTTTCCTACTAGTTATTTGCCTTCTTTTGAATGTCATTGTATTTCCAAGCCACTGTAATGCACTTTTGATGAAATCTTCTTCAGTGCTCATTGACAATGCATTGAGTAGAATGCTCAGTCAGGCATCAGTCCAAAACGAATGTTCAAAACAATATTGTGATGAAACATGCAACTCATGAATACTCTAACCAATTCTACAGAGAGTGATTTGGAAAGTTTTTTAACAAAAAGCATTGTGGTCACTACACTGTAACGGAAAACTGTAAATTATACTGCAATTTTGGGTATAATCAACAGTAAAATACTCTGAAACGTTTTAGTGCAGCATACTGTAAATTATGGTGCATTGTGGGAAAATGTTGTGGACGGGGCAAAGAGTTGCTGTATTTCGATTGGTACTCTAATTCTACCCCACAGAAGACAGTACTGTACCATATCTTTGGAATGACAAAATTATTTTGACCACTAGTGGATACATTATATAGTTTCTGGCTCATTAGCATATTTTGATGGGCACCTTGTAAGAGGCTATATTTGTTGCACCCGTGAGAGAGAATGCAGTATGAATTGAACTCCTATGTGGTTATAGTGCCCCGTCTAATTGTATAGGGGAAAGAGCTACAGGGTTTGTTGAGTGGTGGTGTCCAGTCCTCCCAGGCTGGTGTAGGACCAGATATAATTAAATTAGGGGGGGCAGGATGGTGGGTTTTTAATGAGGGTAGTTTTAGATGGTAGGGTACGTTTTTCCTTATTTTGTGTCTCAAAGTATAATGAATTTATACACCAGTCCTGTTGGTGGTGGTAATGAGAAGAAGAAGAAGAAGAAGAATGTATAGGGCAGGGCATGGGTTCCCAAACTTTTTCACTCAGGCCCCCCTTCCAGCACTGGGGAACATCCCGCCCCCCTGTGCTGGTGTGTGCTAAGTCTATTTATATGGGTACAAGCACTGTTCATGACTCAAGCTGTTCACATCCCTCTTGTTGGCGGGAAGAAAGGGTTAAAGCTTATTTTTGCTGTTTTAAAGCAAATGTTCTTATAATGCTATACATTTTGCCATGTCTAATGTGTACTCGTGATATTTGAGTGACGGGAACATTACTACAAAATCTATGGCCTACAAAAACTAGCTAAAAAACGTTAGCTGACATGGGCAAGTTGATCGGACCATTTCTGACAAGTTATAAATAGCTCTCTAAAATATGCAATGACTGACATGATAAGAGGAAAACTGATGTTGTACTACTCGTGAGTATGATGCACCCCCAAATCCCCCTGCCGCCCCCTCGCCCCCTCCTAGGGGGCGCGCCCCACAGTTTAGGAACCACTGGTATAGGGGAAAAATTGGAGTGGCAACAAGTCCTTAAATGGTTGAGCATTTTGCCATGTCCTTTTGGTATGTTTTCCCTGTAGTCACTACCAGTTTGGAAGCCTTTGTGAAGGCCTCTAGAAGTGCAAGTGATATAAACACCAAATATTCATGAATAAACCTGCTGTAATGTGTAAACACTTCACCTAGCAGCCAACCTGCTTGCACCAATCCCTTATAATTACAGTAAAATACTGTGAAAAGCAAACTCCTCCCCTCCGTTCATTCATTCATTTATCCCAATGTATTTTTTTTTTACAGTAAGATAAGGTCAATTTTACAGTATTTTACTGTGCTTTGATACCCTATTTATATTACAGTAGGTGAACTGTAATATGACATACATCATTTTACTTGCCACTGAGTAGCCTGTAAGCTACTGTCAAATTCACAGTAACCTCTTTACAGTGTAGTCCCTAAACAACCAAATTCTCAGCTGTGTACCTTTGATTCTTGACTGTTGTACTTGTTCTCGATGCCGTAGATCTCCTGAAGAAGGTAACTCACTCCATCTACCTGGAGAGGACAGGAAACATGTTGGGCATGAGAGAGAAGGTTTCAGTATAAAACATACTAGGAATGATAGTGAAAGGGGGAGCGAGAGAGGGGAAAGAGAGGTAAGCAAGGCAGGAAAAAGGGATTGTAAGGTACAGTTCAGAGTGAGATGAGAGCAGGAGGAGAGAGAGAGAAGAGGAGGACTTGGTAGAAACAAACTCACCACTTGCTTCTGCTTCAGAGGTTTGACACAGTAGCTTCCGTCCATGTGCTGTGAAACAAACAGTAGACACTTAGCCAATGCCTATACCAATCCAGTCCCACTGGACAAAGACATCAGTTCAACGTCTAGTTTTGATTTATATTTTATTGGGTTGTCAACTAACATGAATTCAACGTGAAATCAACAAAAAACTTAACCACGTCACTGGGTTTTAAAAGTTGAATGAAAAAAAGACAAACATTCCCCAAATTCCTTTACGTTGATGACTCCACTCAGTTTATCTATGTGTTGAAATGATGTGGAAACAACGTTCATTCAACCAGTTTGTGCCCAGTGGGATGCTTTTAAATCCAGAGTCAACTGCATCTCAAAACATTATAGACAAACTTTAAATTAATTGAACACTTGACTTACAATACTACAGCACATCCAACTCCAAGCTCCTTACCTTTTCAAAGGTGGCCAGGAGGACATGGGAGTGACCCATGTGATCTTCCCCCTCGTCTACTGTCGCTTGAATGACCATGGGAAACACATCCTTGTCCATGTCAAAAAGCAACTAGTAAGACGGAGGGAGAGAGAGAGGGAGAGAGGGTGGAGGAAGAGAGAGAAAAGAGGGAGATAAAGATAGGTTATACACTGAAACACACACACACATATCCTTCCTACTAATATGAATAAACACACACTCACACGCTCACACACAGCCCATACCTCCTCATCGGCCCACTCTGACAGGTTGACGGAGTGCGAGGGCAGACAGAACTGCTGACAGACTCCTCTCTTAAAGTGCACCATTTCGGACTGGAGAGAGCTGTCCTGGGGAAGGTAACTATAGGAGAGATACACACTCTTAGAAAAAGAACATGATATCTAGAACCTTAAAGTGTTCTTCAGCTGTCCCCATCAAAGAACCCTTTGAAGAACCCTTTTTGGATGCAGGTAGAACGCTTATGGTTCCAGGTAGAACACTATTGGGTTCCAAGTATAAGCCGTTCTACATGTTACCCAAAAGGGTTCTACCTGGAACCAAAAAGGGTTCTCCTATGAGGACAGAGGAAGAACCCCTTTGGAAGCCTTTTTCCTAAGAGTACAGAAAGATAAACACACAAGCATGCACACACACACACACACACACACACACACACACACACACACAGACTTACATTGGCACTCCGTTGTGGAACTCCTCTATAGCTTGATAGTAGATGGTGATGGCCACCTGTGTGTCAGCATCGAAGGTGAACTCTATGTTGTAACAGGCTTTGCTTTTCCCTGCCACTTCCTCCCCTGGCAGCTTCAGGCCGTCACTACACCTGCCATACCACACCGAAACACAGCTAGCATCATCTACACACCGTTACAATTAGCATAGTAAGAGTACAGGGAGTAATCCCAGGACCCAGAACCAAAGCTTGCGAAAGCCTCCGGCCAGCTACTCGACAGACTAAGCATAAGGGAAATAATAAAAGGGATATAAACTACAAATCAATTGTGTGTTTTGTGAGAGATACTCACCGTACAAGCCTCAGCGTATCCTTACGGATGTTTATAAGGCTTCGTAGCGTCTTCACTGGCTCCTGAGGTGGCGGGGCTGCATAGGGGAACTGTAAAGGAACCAAACACAAAAGGTCACATCAACAACGATATCAACAACAACAAAAGGGTCCCGTGATCTGATTTACTAATCACCAAGCCCTTGATCAGTTGAATCAGGTGTGTTAGTGCTGGAACAAAAGCTTGCACACTCTATCTGCACACCCTATCTGCATACCCACTTAAAACATTAGATATATTTTCTTTACACAATTTCTTTACTGTACTTTGCACAATCTTTGCACAAACCATGTTTTTGTTGCTGACTGTGTGTAAGAAGAAAGTTGAGTGAGTCTAAAAATGTTTTTTATGTCAGACGCTTAACTATTTCATTGACATTATTCTTTATTCTTACTGGTACTGATCTTCCTGATACCGGGCTATTTAAAAAAAAAAAAGTTTAAAGTGTAGTGATCTGGATCTCTGGTTGATATACTGTACCTGTTTTAGAATAATACACTTACTGTGCACTTAAGTCATTTTGGATAAGAGTCTGCTAAATGACTGAATGCACTGTAAAAATGTGTATAGAAGAACCTTTGAAACCCTATTGAACATGCCGTCTAGTAGGAAGGCAGGATGTGGTTAGATACCTCTACACCCCTCTTCTGGGACTAAGGGGAGGTGTGTGTGTGTGTGTGTGTGTGTGTGTGTGTGGTTTACAGGAAAGGCTCCTGCTGGGCCCAGATGTGTTATTATACTGAATACTGTGCCATTCATTAAAACACACACCAGGAACATTCTGCTATGGGATCTGTAGAGTAGGAATGACAAGGCTGTTTTTCAGTACAGGGAAGACACACGCATTCATGCACACACATATAAACACTCCCTTGAACCGCTTTGGCTGTAAGCTATTATGACCCCACTCCTGAAAGCTAAGATCCTCTGGAGCATGGATGTGCTTTCTGTTCCCCTCATAAGAATATAGTTGAATGGCCCTGTCATAGCCCTTCTATGGATAGCCTTTCCACTCCCTATTTAATCTTGCGACTGACTGGGTTCGAACCAGGTCTTCTGCATGTCACAAGACTGTCAGCCCACTATGTTAGCCCATATGGATTAGTTCAGGAAGCTAACAGAAGTCTTCAAATCTCCAGCAAGATTCATCGAACCACCTCAGTTACATTTCACCCCCTTTGACCTCCTACTCAGAGATCACGGCACCAATATAACTGACTGGGCTCTAAATCAGGCCTACTGCACAACAACACTTACAGTGGCAGACAGAAGCAGAAGGGTCTGTGCACCCCATTTAATGAGAGTGCAACAGAGGTGGTTTGGTGATCCGTCCATGTGATGAGTAGCCTCGTAATTACCAAACTGATTATCGTGTGTAGTGAACCATTCATGTAAGCTCGCGGGATCAGGCCGCTCGCGAGGCTATGAGATGAGCAACCTAGGCTGAGACATGAAGACGTGTTAGTTTGGCTAATGAGGGTCTAACCCAGGTCTCCTGTGCACCAGATAATGCTACTTTTCAGGTCTCAGACAAGTCACTCATCACATGAATGTGGTTACCGAACTACCTGTGTTACACTTCTCCCCCCTTTTACCTCCTCCTTGAAGAGACCAAACCTAACAAGGCGAGACCCAAATGCAGACACAGGAGGCAGATGGTTGGAGTCTTACAATGTTTATTAATCCAAAGGGGTATGCAAGAGAATGGTCGTGGACAGGCAAAAACCAGATTAGAGTCCAGGAGGTACAGAGTGGCAGACTGGCTTGTGGTCAAGGCAGGCAGAATGGTCAGGCAGGTGGGTACAAAGTCCAGAAACAGGCAAGGGTCAAAACCGGGAGGACTAGAAAAAGGCGAATGCAAAAAGCAGGAGATTGGGGAAAACCGCTGGTTGACTTAGAAACGTACAAGACGAACTGGCACGGAGGAACAGGAAACACAGGGATAAATACACTGGAGAAAATAAGCGACACCTGGAGGGGGTGGAGACAATCATAAGGACAGGTGAAACAGATCAGGGTGTGCCAAAACCAAGTCAAAGGACCAATGTTTAGGGTTTTAGCTCAACAGGCTAACACATTCTTAACCCAGTCAATCACATGTTAACCTTAAAATATCTACAATAAATCAGCCCTGGAATTTCTAACACACCGGCCCATTCTTTACCTTGAGCCCCCCCCATTATTTTCCTCCAGGCCCCCACACTGGCCCATTCTTTTCCTTGAGGCCCCAGATCATTTAAATTTTGCGCAAAAAACAATAAGTTAGACAGGCCCACTGGGCTAAAACTGGACCAGCCTACATGTCCATGTCCTCCCCTGCTTAAAACTAGACTGTGTAACACAAACTAACACGTTTTCAGGTCTCAGGCAAGGTTCTCATCACATAGGCATGGATTACATGATCACATTATTTTGATGAGATCTTGAAGACTTGCATTAGCGTAGCAGATGGGGATCTGTGAAACTCACTCCTCCGCCTGAAGTGTCGCCCCTTGTGCAATTGAAGAAGGCCTTTTTTAATAATAGGATGGGTTGGAATGCTTCAGGAGGGTGTTTTCGAGGAAGAAGTCCTTAGTTCGAGTCTATATATGAGCTGAATAAGGGGGAAGCGGTACTTGTTAAGCAAGCAGCATGCCGTCCTTTACATTAACTTCCTGAACGTATCCCTCCCTATAGGTTTTAGCTAAGTGTGCTAACACAATCTTGTGACATACAGGAGACCTAGTTTGAACCCAGTCAGTCACAAGATCAAAATTAAATAGGGAGTGGAAAGGCTATCATTAGAAGGGCTATGACAGGGCATTTAAACTATATTCTAATGGGGGTCAAATTTAGTTTTTGTGTGAAACTCCCTTCTAACGCATCCTGCCATTATCATAGAGGGAAACAGAAGGCATGTCCATGTTCCGGAGAGTCTTAGCTTTCAGGAATGGGGTCATAGTAGTTCATAGCCAAAACATTTCAAATGCTAGAGCCAAATTCATTGGAAGAGCATTTATTCAACATGCCACATTGGCTTCAGAAACCGCCATCAGTTTCTGTTTACCAAAGGAAGCGTTTGATTCTATGGGCTGTCCTCTACCTTTCCTGACTGGCAAAGTACCAGGTGTTGTCTTTGGTTTTGAATCTGAATTTAAAGAACTGAATTTGAAAACTGAATCTGAATGCATCTGAGAAGTTGAATGAATGAAACTTTGATAAACTTGAAATTATAGTTTGTAAACTTAATACACAGACAATTAATGCAATATCTACCATAATGAAATTGAACAGGCCTATATAAATATATATAAATTAATTTGAATATTCAATTGAATTTAAATATAATTTTTAAATGAATGCAATATTCATTCAATTCCACTTCAATTCATGAAATACAAGTCCAATTTACATATGTAACCGATGTGAAATGGCTAGTTAGTTAGCGGTGGTGCGCGCTAATAGCATTTCAATCAGTGACGTCACTCGCTCTGAGACTTGAAGTAGGGTTTCCCCTTGCGTTGCAAGGGCCGCGGCTTTTGTGGCGCGATGGGTAACGATGCTTCGGGTGTCAGTTATTGATGTGTGCAAGGGTCCCTGGTTCGAGCCCGGGTTGGGGCGAATAGAGGAACGGAACCTACACTGTTACACATATTCAATGTGTAACAGTGTACATTACAAATTTAAAAACATGACATTTAAATTAAATTTCCTAATACAAATTCAAAATGATGAAATTCAAATACAGTTCCTGTTGTCACTGAAATTGCTCCATACCACACCCCCAGTCACATTCTATGGTATTCCCCTTGTCTATACAGCAGAGATGATGAGAATTGCGATCGGAGGTATTTGGAACAAAACCTGCCGCCCAAATGGTACCCTATTCTCTATATTGTGCAATACTTTTAAACAGGGCCCATAGGGCTCTGGTCAAAAGTAGTGCACTATAGTGAACGAGGTACCATTTGGGACCCATTACAACTATTCCCTTATGAGTGTTTGACACACAGTGGAGTGAGTTTATATAGCAAATGGATGTTTCCCTTCTAGTATGTGCTGTGCTCTCTAGAACTGGAACTCAAGACTGTTCTGAGCATCATAGCCAGGTCATAATGTGGACTCCCCCCCTGGAGGACATAAAGCTGAGCTGCCATCATCATCATCATCATCATCATCATTATCATAGTCATCGTCATCATCAACAAGCTTGTCTTAAGAATTAGACAGATGGTATTGTAGCTGGAGACTTAGAAGGTAGTGTAGTGTAGTGTAGTGTAGTGTAGTGTAGTGTAGTGTAGTGTAGTGTAGAGTACTGCACTGTACTGTGTAGTGTACTGTACTGTATTGTACTGTACTGTGTACTGTAGTGTACTGTTGTGTACTGTAGTGTACTGTGACAATCCGTACCACCACTGGTCTGGTTCCCAGAAAGTTGAGGTCGGTGTTCTCTCCGAACAGGTATCCCTCGGGGTGGGTGGAGTCAAACTTCTCCCCGCCCATGATGAAGTGGCTGGCAAAGTAACTTCCTGTGGGGAACAGGAAAAGGAATTGAGCAAACCTGATCCCAAAGATTCCACCTCCTCATATACACAGAAGCCCAATTCTGTTTCTCCCCTTTTACATGAACAGAGGACAGTTACAGGAGCTCATTGAGCTAGGTCAAGGTGTTCCAACCCTGGTTCCGGGGAATAGGTTGTGTAGACATTGCCTCTAACCACTGATCTTAGATCAGAAATGTCTTAACCACATATTGGTTAAGATTACAGTTTTACAGTTTGAGGTAAGGTTATCTGATCCTAGATCTGTGTTTAGGGGGCGTCTCGAGCGTCTCTCTATACAGTAAAGTCATCTGTCGGGTAGCATGCATATTAGGGTCGTCTGATCTGAATCAACATGACTGTTCTGGCTGTTCTCCAACCCCCCTTTGCTGTTCTCTCCCCCCAACTCCCTTCTGGTCTTATCACAGGGACAAAAGTTTTTAAACTCAAAGAAAAAAATGAATATATGGTGCTGATCAGGAAATGCCTTTCATGAGACTGCCTGGTGGGGAATTCTATAATCCTGAATGAATTACTAGTCGGTATGGTTCATGAAATGTGTGAAAAGAAACATTTATATCCAACTTTTCCAGAGTTTACCGAATTAACTCCATATCTCCCTAAAGGTGCACTGCTGTCTGGGATCACGAGATAATCTGGTGTGGAAACTACTACAGAGTACTAGGGAGTGAGCTTCGGAAAAACTGGGATTTAAATGTTCCCATGCTTTTAAAATAACGGTTTTGTTCCGGAACAGTATAGATCTCTTTCGTTCCCGGTTCTGATTCTCTTCTTCTAAATGTTTTGTTATTTTCCAGTTTTCGGTTCTGTTCACTGAACCGGTTCCAACCCCCGGTACTGACAGATGTAGCCTATTGAACATAATTTTTAAAATATGCATATAATACATCCTCCAAATGCAACGTCTGCCTACGCCCACACATTTTGTCTCAATTATTTATTTTTATTTTTAATTCCCTCAAACACCAAATTAGATTTTGCTAATTTCAAAAGGACATCTGTCAATAGCGAATAATTATTATTCATATTCTAAAACCGGTGAAATGTCCAAACTGCATCTGCATACCAATCATTTGATCTCCATCAATTTCGTGGGAATATGCATTTAGATCTTCTTGAATGAGCTCAGCCAGTGGCGGGCGCTGATTGGCTGAATGGTGGTGGATGGAGTTGTCAACAAAGCAGCAGGACAGAAATATGATGCCAAGTTTTCGAACGACCAGTAGTTTCTTTTAGAAGATATATAAAGCAATCTGTGCATTTGAACAGCAGCATAAATACTCATGTTTCACTTTTGGATGTCATAAACCGAATGACCATTTCTGCACATGCTGCCACTGTTTTGAACAGATTAGAACATACTATTTACCATTTAGAAAGAGCAGCCAGCTCATGAACGCATGCAGATGTAAGAAATGAAAACACATGATCTTACTGGGAATAGCTAACATAATGTCACAAAGCATGATGCGCTCGCTAGTTCACTTTCATTCTGAAATAACTTAATATTTCCGAGTTAGAACGATATTAGTTTAGATAGACTTGAAATTGCTGCTTATCAAAGGTAGATAACTAGTTCATTTCTCCCCAAAAATGTACCAAACAGCCTCTCAATGTTTCTCAAAATTACTGCAGCTCGCTAATTAATTTGATCATGCTTTGTGATACACCCGGTTTTATGCTGTTTTAATCCACACAACACGTCGCCCTGTCACCTACAATAGAATATGATGAACAATCAAATTGGCCAGCCAGTCATGCATTTTTTGTCCTACCAGATCCACGATGAAAAGGTTCTACCTAGTGTATTCATCTGTCCTTCGACACTTGTTGGATGTAGATGTCCAGTTTATCAGGTCCCAGACTCCCATAACTGTTATGATGATTTATTTACAAGTTAATTACAATTAGCTTTTTGCTTTAGCGCCATCTGTAGCTGAAAGAGCAGATCTAGTTTCATGTGCAGAGGAAAAGCCGTCTGGAACGAAAGACTCATTGGGAGACACAATTGAGCGCCCCAGTACAGTCAGTATATTTACCTTGTGCTGTTAAAATGTATGCTATGAAATCCTGCGATTTCATTGAGGCAATTCCCCCTCTTAGCAAGTCACTGAGGGGCACAATAGTACGTTTGTTTTTTAATCAACTGAGTATACAAAACATTAAGAACACCTTCATATTGAGTTGCACCCCCCTCCGTCCCCTTCTGAATGATTGTACCATCTAAACCGCTGTGAAATATCTTTTACATAACCACAAATATTGTATTTTCAGCTGTTTGAAGCTGGTGTACAAAACTAAAAGTAAAAGATGCAAAAACTTAAGAACGGAAAGCATAAAAATAGTGCACATGAAACAGATCTACCGCTTCTTAGATTTGCTTCAATGACATGTCTGTAACACAATCTATAACACAATCTAATGTGAATTTGGTCGGGTCACACAAAAAGTTACATTTTGGCGCATATTTTTCTTTTCACTCAGCTAAATCTCATAAGAAATTGGGTGGTGTTTTTGGTTCAACAGTAACCTTATACTATGCTATTCTATTCGGTTATGTTATGTAGAATACAAATAAAACATTATGTGACTTTACAGACATTGATTCAGCTTTGATCTAGACCTAAATGGGGCACCATTGTGAGAAGTGTCTGAGCGACGCTTGAGTGCGCTGCAGCAGCACTACACCCCTGCACACTGCAATCTTCAGTTTGCTCCTTTTTCCTATTTTAATTGGAATTGTAAAAAATGAATGTGGTATAATGCTTTTCAGCGTTATTCTGCTGGGAGGCTGGTGGTCAGGCTGATACTGACCCGACCAACATCACATAGACCTCGTGTTTTTCCATGTGTGTTTCAAACATGACAATTTTATGATTGGCACTCGATGTCTGGTAGACCAGTTTTTTCATGAATGCTCTATTGCTGAAGTTTTCTATCCACATTTAGCCACCCTAGCACTGAGGCCTTTAGGTTCCGGACAGGATGTTGGGCATATGTTGGGCATTGTCATTAGATCTGACACCTTGTCCTCTGATGTAATGATTGTGATTCATCATTATATTTAAATAATAGATTTTACAAATAAGTCATAGGCCTATAATTATCCGAATATTAATAAATAGGCCTTATAATATCCTAATAATAAATCCCTACGTCTTTTTTCCCAACCCGAGAAGGCAGATATAGGCTGTCCTGGAATATGCTGTGGGTTGAATGGGTTCGCTCCTGTTAGGCTACTGTCGTCTATGGGGAACAGGCACCTACCAGATTTTGGTGGATAGCGGTACACCGAGGTGGACGGTATATCGACCTCTTCCACTCCTGCGTTCTGTCTGCTGGTCAAAGCTCCCATTTCCACAGAAAATAAAAGCTCAAATTAACGAACATAACAAGAAAACATTCGCTATTCTCTAAAACCCCTCTACCCCCTTTCATTTAATCCAGTTCGTGCTGCCATTTCCATTTTTTATCTCGGTTTATGTCCTTGGTTCCCTGCCTGTGGCAGCTATAGCCTAGTTGTGCTCGTTCTGGGATTAGTTGTTGTTCTTGTCTGCTTTAATCAAAGCCCAGTGGGGTTGGTGCTGTCGCCAAAACTGATCGATGGTTTGTTTTCCGACAGAAAAGCAGTACTATGCATCCCTTTAATAGCAAAGCAATTTATCCATTCACTTCGTGACGCATTCTTCGCTCCAATTCAGCGCGTTTCGGAGGAGAACGAGGTCTCTCGCTATGTACCACTGTCAGGGGCGGCCCTAGCATTTTGGAGGCCCTAGGGTCCCTCACATCGCAGGCAAAACATTTTAGTGGCCCCCCTCTTGACAGAAGAGAGAAATAATTGAAGATTCCTGATATCCCCCCCCCCCCCAAAAAAAATATCTAATTAGGTGTAGAGAAATTTAGGCAGTTTTTAAGCTAATTTATTTTACAGTACAGCTACTGTAGGGAAGAGCCAGGACGAAAGTACCACGCCCATTTTTTTCAAATTACAAGAAACTCGAATTTTGTAATGACGCATGCAAGTGCCTAATACAGAAGATGACCCTCCCTGCAAGATATCAGCACGCTGCATCAACATTTGAAGGTTGCTTTAAGCGAGGTATAGTAAAAAGAATGACCCAGAAGTGTTTTTCAGTTGTAGAGTTGTGTTTCTTTTTTTTACGTTTCCAAACATACGTTATTTTCTTAACCCATCTAGTGACTTAATGACAGCATAGGTTTGAAGTATTGTGCTAGCTAGTCTTGGATGCTTGCATGGAGAAGTTACAGGAGAGAGGGGTGGGACGGAAGTAACAGAATGTGTTTTCATTTGTGTTTGACTTGTTTATTGACAGAATATTGACAGGACATGCCCAGAAATAGGGTCAAAACAACAGACAGAGCGAGGTTTCATCCAGAGACCTACGAAAGAGCTTCCCAGAAGTGCTGGTAGGAGTCCAGTCAGTCAGGGGTGCAGCAAAGGCGCATGGTGTGTGCCATGTTACACTCTAAAGATACTGTAGGAGGTTGAAGGATAGTCGTAATACCTGAATGCCAGCCTACAGAGACCACAACAAAGTATTTAGTAAGGAGCAGGAGAGGAGTCTGAAGGAGTATCTGTTAAGGGCTGCAGATATTTACTTAAAGAGGTAGTCTTACACAATAGAAATGGCCCAAAAGTGAAAACTCACAATTACATTTTTTTTGTATTATTATTTTTTTTTAAGGAAATGTTGTGTTTGTTATTTAGGTAAGGAAATGTGCATATCAGCTTGCCCAACGCTATCGCTTCAAGTATCCTGAGACCTGAGACACCAAGGAGATGTCCGGGAAGGATTGGTTCACATCTTTCCGCCAAAGGCACCCCAGCTTCTTCATCCGCCAGCCTCAAGCCACAAGTCTGTCAAGGGCGACAACTTTCAACCCAACAAACCAATCCCAGTTCTTGGAACTGGACGACACCGTCTATGACTGTAGCCTATTGTCGCTTTGATGACTTATGATTGGGCAACAACAAGCAACACGCTTCACTCTCATGAAAAGCAAGAGAAGCAGCATAAAATATAAAATGTCTCTTTCTCTGCAGCAGTCGCATTTCGATCTGTGCGGGCCCTTCCAGTCAAGTCAGTTAAAATTACACATACCCAAAACTCGTGACAATCATATCAGATTCGACCCAGACCCGTGACATTATTTAGAATTCAGGATCCAGGCCCACTCGGGTCCCGGATCGGGTCTAGGGTATTCGGGTACAGGTGGATCCATGAAGACCTCTAACAGCAGGTCCAAGTCCAATCCACCTCTGAGGATCACTTGCTCCACACTGTCCCAGGTCCATCGATGTTGAACTTCAGCTCTGCGTCTGTCCGACCTTTTCCCAAGGATGGGTCCAGGAATGATGTGATAAAGGGCAGAAGGAGAAGATCAGGGCAGAAGGAGAAGATCGACTGCCATCCTCACTGATACACCTGTTACAGTAAGTGTGCCCTGGAAGTGGAGAAAATAAATTAAGTGAGACCAAAGGCCAAACCAAAGGCCAAGCGCAGCTTGAATGAGTGTGGCAAGGGCGCTCAGAAGAGAGCTAACCAGAAACGTACCACTAACCAATGTCACATGTCTTGTCTGTGAGGAGTTTTTTGGCTCCTCCAAGCCAGGGAGGTCTGGGTGCAGTGCCTGTTCTGCCATGGGAGGTCACACGAAGACTGCACTAAAAAAGAGCAGCCCATATATCTGTGACACTTGTAAGGAGGTGTAGAACAAACACAAATGCAAGGGTTAGCTAAGGGTTTTTGTTCTACAGTGCTTCTATAATAATTATTTTGAAATGGTTATTGTTCATGCACCTCTTATTGCCCTTTCGTTACAGCTGTTTAACCTGGCAGTACTTTTCCATTTAGGTCTTAACTAATTAGGCCTACCTTGAATAATTCTGACAAGAATAGCTTGAGCGCAACTGATTGGTAAGGCAATGATGGATTCGGGTAGAATAGTCATTGAAAATGGTGGAAAACATCTCCTACTCCATTGCCATGAAAGTGAATTAGGAAATAATGAAATAATCTCTGTAACCATTACTGAAAATGTTGTTTAAGTTAAGGATACACTGGTCTTCAAAATAATTTGAAGGTATGCGTCGAAATCGCTGAGCAGTGTACTTCAAAGCCGTGTGCCAATGCCTGTATCATTTTATCAGAAGCATGTGATCAATAATGTCTGAAGCTTTGTTTCGTCTAACAACCACCTGATTGGTTTGGTATTGATTCGGTAGAAGGCAAAAAAGCTACGCTGTGCATGCACTATGGAGTGTGGGACATCGTCTATAATAATTTGGCTGCTCTGAATTCTTTTGACCTGCAGGTGCCACTAGTGTAAACTTTGTTGATCAAAGCCTCAAGTAAATAACCTATTTTTGACACAAATGTCTGGAAAGCCTCAATGCTTCAAGAAGCTTTGTTTCCCCACCACTAATGAATACTAGGTGTTTTATATCACTTGCACTTCTATAGGCCTAAACAAAGACTTTGAAATTGGCTGTGATTACAGGGCAAAACAGATCAAATGGTCATGGTTAAATATTCAACCATTAAACGTTTAAGACCTGCTGCCACTCGGATCAGTCCCCTATATAAATGTAATTGTTAGGGAACTATTACACATATCACTTAAATTCGTACAGGACTCTCAACAAATATGGCCACTTACAAAGCATGCCTTAAAATATGTTAACGAATCAAAAAATGTTTAGATTACATGGGCTAATTGAGTGACTGCGGTGACCGATATAACAAGAGAAAACTGCTGATACACAACCACATTTCAAAATTGCACCTTGTGTATTATAGTATTCTAACGCTCAACAGTACGTTGAGACTGCCAATTGAGTTCCTAAATATATATTTTGTTTACTTTGTTGAGGCCCCCTATTGGCCATGGGGCCCTAAGCGGTTGACTTTACTAGGGCCGGCCCTGAGCACCATATAACGATCCACATATTTTCTGTTCCTTCTCTCCCATTTGTATGGCTGTGCTGGGATGCTGATGGCTAGGTTGAAGATGACATATATTTTCGACCTAGGCTGATGGCTATCTGTGCTGAGTGTGCTCATGCTCTCCATGCTCTTCTTGCCCCAAAGAACAAATCTAATGGCTGCCCATGACGTCATGCACAAATCCGGACAATAGGGTCTGCTATGGGTTTTGCTCAGTACAATTCAGCAGGCAAGCAGTTCCCACTGGTTTGCTATAACTTGACCTTCTCCAAACATGGGAATTAATCACTGCCATGCTACAGCAGATGATGGCTTAATAATGCAATGCAAAGTTGCGTAATTATATTTATCTATCAAGTCAAATGTATCTTTTACATTTAGAAAGAAATAGATAAACAATCAACTTAGGCTACACATAAATATTGATAGGCAATTCTACAATAAATGTATTGGCCTGTTTTGTGTTAGAACATGATACACACTGGTAGCATCCCACATCGCTAGTCTAGTGTAGCCAAACCTCCAAAATCTACTTTTTTGTCTCCTCATAGAGTAGTAATAAAGGCCCAGTGCACTAACTCTGTTGAAAACAATATTTTCAAAAAAACTCAAACTAATTTGTATTCTGATTTGTCAGGGGGTGCTTCAGCACCCGTACTTCTCGCAGCTATGGTTGTTGGGGAAGCCTAGATCACAAAGTGCCTATATAACCGATGTGAAATGGCTAGCTAGTTAGCGGGGTGCGCACTAATAGCGTTTCAATCGGTGACGTCACTCGCCCTGAGACCTTGAAGTAGTTGTTCCCCTTACTCTGCAAGGGCCGTGGCTTTTCTGGAGCGATGGGGTAACGATGCTTCGAGGATGGCTGTTGTCGATGTGTGCAAGAGGGTCCCTGGTTCGAGCCCAGGTAGGGGCGAGGAGAGGGACAGAAGCAATTTTATTTATTTCACCTTTATTTAACCAGGTAGGCAAGTTGAGAACAAGTTCTCATTTACAATTGCGACCTGGCCAAGATAAAGCAAGCAGTTTGACACATACAACAACACATAGTTACACATGGAGTAAAAAAAACATACAGTCAATAATATAGTAGAAAAATTTTTTTAATGTAAAAATAAGTCTATATACAAAGTGAGCAAATGAGGTGAGATAAGGGAGGTAAAGGCAAAAAAGGCCATGGTGGCGAAGTAAATACAATATAGCAAGTAAAACACTGGAATGGTAGATTTGCAGTGGAAGAAAGTGCAAAGTAGAAATAGAAATAATGGGGTGCAAAGGAGCAAAATAAATAAATAAATAAATAAATACAGTAGGGGAAGAGGTACTTGTTTGGGCTAAATTATAGATGGGCTATGTACAGGTGCAGTAATCTGTGAGCTGCAATACTGTTGCTCCTTTCCAATAAATATCGAGGGTCTTATTCTTTATGCGGATTTTAGAATATTCGCATGAAAATCTCTTGCCAATTGGAAGAACACCTACTGTAGCTAGAGTTACACAAACCAGACAGTTTTCACAATTATATGCAGCAACATATCATAGTGAGACTCCAAGTTTACTTCGATATGATGGTTATTATATAAGTATTTGCGCATAAGGCGTTCCACCACCATTTCTCGAATCATTCATTTTACTGACACAAAAAGATCCCACCATGTTGTCTTGTTTTGTACGCTTTGTACAAATAATAAAACGCAGAACTACAGGATGTTTCTTAACATAACTCTTTATTAACTAGCTACAACTACATGTTCGCCTATCTCCAACCACGATCAACTGACTATGCCCTAACCGTCTGGGTGGTCTTAACCAATCACTGAACAGTAGGATACGGCGGTAAAATGCATCCAATTATAATTCAGTATGTATTCACATATGAATATTACATCCCCCTTCTTTTAAAACAAAATACAAATGTTTACATATTCTAAGCTTTTCTTTTGAATACATGCTCTGTAGTTTGAACTCAAGGTAAGTAACCATTTATATTGCATAATACACCAACTGAATCAACATAGACTCTGAAACAATGATCCAACATACTGTTACTTTTAGAACAAGGGATTCTCAGCAACTCAGCTTTCACTGTAGAAATGACATCTTAACATTTCAAACAAATACAATACTAAAGCATTTCAAGTGAACTTTCAATAACAAGTTTACAGTCTGGAACTCTTTTAGGGCAGCGATCCGCCTACACCCTTTGACATTTCACAGGTCGAGGACAGCTCTGGGCTTGACCTCTCTTCCTGACCTTGTGCGATATGATGTTGAGCATGCTTCTGTGTCAGTCAACAGCTCTTGTGGTGTTGCAGGTAAGTATGGTGTATGTTGTGCTGTGTGTGTGTTTAGTCCATCACGTTCTCTTTCAGGGGAACAGTTCATCTCATCAGTGTGTTGTTCTTTTGTGTTCAGTAAGTGACGACGATTGCGGCGGTACACTGCTCCTTCTGCTGTGCGGACGTAATATGAACGTTCAGTGTCAGCTGGCTGGATGACGACTGCTGGTTTCCAGAGGCCATGCTCTTGGATTCTAACTGACTCTCCGTCGATCAGTGGTGGCAGTGGTCTAGCTGACCTGTCGTAGTATCGCTTTTGTTGTTGTTGTCTCTGTGCACGTTTTCCATGCATTTCATTGTAGCTGACGACCTCAGGTTGCAGCTGCTGGTTGGTGCTGGGAAGGGTTGAGCGAAGTCTGCGGCTCATCAACAGCTGGGCTGGTGATTTGAAGTTGTCAACTGGAGTGTTGCGGTATTCAAGGAGACTGAGGTAGGGGTCTCTCTTGTCTGCTTTTGCTTTGTCCATGAGTGATTTAGCAATCTGCACAGATTTTTCAGCAAGGCCATTACTTTGAGGGTAATGTGGGCTTGTGGTGACATGTGTGAACTCCCATGCTTTTGTGAAGGATTCAAACTCATTTGATTTGTAACAGGGCCCATTGTCAGATATTAAAGTCTCTACAATGCCATGCCTGGCAAAGGCTGCTTTTAGCTTGTGTATCACAGCTGCAGATGTGGTGCTGTGAAGCTTGTCGAGTTCGAAGTATCTGCTGTAGTAGTCCACTGTTACGATGTAGTCCTCGTTGTTCCAGGTGAACAGATCG
The DNA here is from genome assembly GCF_901001165.1 of Salmo trutta. Classification (NCBI taxonomy): domain Eukaryota; kingdom Metazoa; phylum Chordata; class Actinopteri; order Salmoniformes; family Salmonidae; genus Salmo; species Salmo trutta. Next base: position 51,051,693 of record NC_042974.1, on the reverse strand, counting down.
GTTGCCACCACCTGCCAGGGTCGGTCTGGGATACAGTGAGGTAACATTGGCTCTTTGGTGTTTGAGGGGCGTCTTTCAAGACAGATGGTGCATCTACCAACAATGTCCTCTATTTGTTTGCACATTCCAGGCCAAAACATAATGTCCCGTGCTCTCTGTTTGCACTTTTCCATGCCCATGTGTCCAGCATGGATCTTTGTCAAAATCTCTTCTCTGAGACTGGTAGGAATAATGATTTTCTCTCCTTTGAAAATGATTCCGTTGATCTGTGATAGTTCATCACGATGGTTCCAGAATTCTGAGACGCTCTGAGGGCATTTTCTCCTCTCCTCAGGCCATCCATCCTGTATGACTTCCCTCAGCTGTGTGAGTTGAGAGTCCTTTCCTGTTTCTGCTTGGATCTCCTTCAGTTTTGTGTCACTAACTGGTAAGTTGCTGTACACAGTGTGTACTTGCATGTCCATGCCTTCACTGAGGCTGCTGTCCTTGTAGGTAAGAAACTTCCTGGAGAGTGTGTCTGCGACAGGGATGTCTTTGCCTGGACGGTGAGTGATTGTGAAGTCGTATTTTTGTAGTTGAAGGATCATTCTCTGTAGCCTTGGCGGGGCTGCAGCTAGTGGTTTCCTCATGATTGACTCAAGGGGCTTGTGGTCGGATTCCACAATGACTTGTCGTCCATATACGTACTGATGGAACCGTTTACATCCGAATAGAATGGCATAGAGCTCCTTTTCAATTTGAGCGTAGTTGATTTCACAGTCTGTGAGAGATTTGGAAGCGTAGCCGATGGGCTTTCCTTCTTGCAGTAGCACTGCACCTAGTCCATACTTCGACGCGTCCACTTGGAGTCTGAGCTCTTTGTTGGGGTCGTAGTAGGCAAGGATTGGTCCTGGTTCTCTCGTGATCAAGTCTTTCACATTCTGGAAAGCAATGTCGTGTTGCTTGTCCCAAAGAAACTCACTGGACTGCTTTAGCAGTTGACGCAGGGGTGCATTAGCATTGGAGAGGCTGGGTGCGAACTTGGATAAGTAGTTGACCATGCCAAGCACTGTTTCCAGCTCTGCACGGTTTTTTGGTGGCTCCATTTCTTTTATGGCTGAGATCTTCTGTGGATCTGGCTTGATTCCATTCGCTGTGAGAAGATGTCCGAAGTAGCTGACCTCTGTAGCGCCGACTGTGCTCTTCTCTGGGTTGAGCCGGACTCCTCTCTCGCGGGATCTTTGCAGCATCGCGCGGAGGTTTCGGTCGTGCTCCTCTTTGGTTCGACCATAGACAAGGATGTCATCCACAATTGCCACAACTCCGTCGAGGCCTTCGTACACTTCGTCGATCTTTCGCTGAAACTCGTCTTGGGCTGAGATAATCCCAAAAGGCAGGCGACGGAACCTGTAGCGTCCAAACGGTGTGTTGAATGTTGTAAGCTTAGATGACTCTTCTGTGAGCTTGATAGCCCAGTAGCCTGATCTAGCGTCCATGACGCTGAAGTAGTGTGCTCCCGCTAGCTTGTGTGTGATGCCATCTAGCGTCGGTAAAGGGTAATGGGGCCGTTTGATAGCCTTGTTCAAGTCTCTTGGGTCGAGGCATACTCGGAGCTTGCCTGTGCGTGGTTTCTCCACCACCACTAACGCGTTTACCCAGTCGGTCGGTTCTGTAACCTTGGTGACTATGTCAGATTGTTCCATGCTCTCCAACTCTTTCTTCAGACGGGCACGGAGAGCAAGGGGAATCTTTCTCGGGGGGTAGACCACAGGGGTTGCGTCTGGGTCAAGGTGAATGGTACATTCTCCTGGGAATAATCCTATTCCTGTAAAGACATCAGCAAACTCCTCCAGTACATTTCCTGTCTCTACTGGTGCTGTTACTGATAAAACTAGCTTGATGAGGTCCATGTCTAAACATGCTTTAAGACCTAGCACTGCAGGTGCTCTAGTGTCAACAACGTAAAAGTCCAACATCATGTCACTTTCCTTGTATTTGCATTTGAAAGTGCATGTGCCTTTTACTGGGAGCTGTTCACCACCATAACCAGTCAGTCTGCGCATGGTGGGCTGTAGCTCGCACTCAGATGTCAAGCTGCGGTACTTATTCAGAGGAATAATGTTTACTTGTGCACCAGTGTCTAGTTTGAACTTTAGCTTTGTGCCTTGTGTTCCTATCTCAATGTCAGCAAAGGCTTGCTCTGTCTCTGATATGTGACTTTTTTGTGTCACTGAATCAATAAACAGTTCATCATCATTTGACTCTTTGATTGACATTTCATCTTCACTCACTGTGTGTACTGTTTTTCCACGGTAAGCTCTGCACACTTTTGCAAAGTGATTCCATTTACCACATTTAGTACACTGTTTGCCTTTAGCTGGGCAATTTCCTTGTTCGCCATGCACTTTGTATCCACAATATCCACATGTTTTGGGGCGTTTTGAGTCTGTGTCGCTCTGTTTTGGAGTTATGTCTCTCTCCGTTCTGAAACGCGCTCTCTGGGCACCGGAGGTGTGCTTTGATGTCTGCCTGACTGCGTGCACTGCTTGTTCACGTGATGTGCTCGTGCTGCGGCGCGAAATGGTTTTCATCTGAGCCTGTGCTAGCTCGTGAGATCTGGCTATGTCGATAGCTTTGTCCAGCGTTAGCTCAGACCCAACATTCAAAAGTTTCTCTCTCACTCGCGGTGAGTGTATTCCAAATACGATACGGTCCCTGACCATCTCATCCTTGTTTGCATAATCACAGTCTTTCACAAGCAGACGCAGCTCAGTCACAAACGGTTCAAAAGACTCGCTAGCTCCCTGTACTTTCTCATGGAATTTGTACCTAGCGAAAATTGTATTAGTCTTCGGCACAACATATGCTTCAAAACGATCGTAGTATGTTTTCAGTACCTTTGATTCAGCCTCGGTAAGTGTCCATGTGTTGTAAATATCTCTCCCTTTTTCACCGATCCAGAGGAGCAGGTAGCTACATTTTTCCTCTTCTCCTCTTTCCTTCAGAGGACCCGTGAACATTAGCTCCACATGCTGTTTGTACTTACGCCATGCATCGGGTAAGTTTGTAGACTCCCAGTCCATTCGAGGTGAAGGAACTCCAGAAAAATCCATCTTTTAAGACCATTTACTCTGACACCATGTCTTGTTTTGTACGCTTTGTACAAATAATAAAACGCAGAACTACAGGATGTTTCTTAACATAACTCTTTATTAACTAGCTACAACTACATGTTCGCCTATCTCCAACCACGATCAACTGACTATGCCCTAACCGTCTGGGTGGTCTTAACCAATCACTGAACAGTAGGATACGGCGGTAAAATGCATCCAATTATAATTCAGTATGTATTCACATATGAATATTACACATGTCTAACAAGCAAATCATCTGTCAGCATTTATAACATTGTAACGAAATTTACTGTTTCCATCACAACTGCCGTGATTTTTTAAAATATGGTATGCCTTACTGGCATAAAAACAGAATAGAAACGTGGTTTCTGTTGTTATTTTCATCTTGACACGGTCAGTAAGCAATCTAACTGTTCTGCCACTCCAATCCGCTACGGCGCGCTGTAGTTCCAAGAGGGAGTAGTTATTAACCCGCCTACCAGCCAACACAAAAAGGAAGCTCCTGAGCCGCCATTTCATGTGCGAGCAGCTGAGAGGACGGGGTGAGTTGGTTATACAAATCAGAAAAACAAATTTTGTTTACAATAACGATTTTAATCTTCGTCTGGCTATCTCATTTTGAGGAGCAAAGATGAGCTACGGAAGGCCTCCGCCCGATGTCGAGGGTATGTCCTCGCTCAAAGTGGACAATCTCACGTACCGGACCTCGCCTGAGACCCTACGCCGAGTTTTCGAGAAGTATGGCCGGGTGGGAGACGTGTACATCCCCCGCGATCGATACACCAAGGAGAGCCGCGGTTTCGCCTTTGTGCGGTTCCACGATAAGCGCGACGCTGAAGACGCGATGGACGCCATGGACGGGGCCTTGCTCGATGGGCGGGAACTGCGAGTGCAGATGGCGCGATATGGCCGTCCACCAGACTCCCACTTCGGGCGCCGAGGCGGCAGTGGACCCCCAAGGAGGCATGGAGGCTACGGGCGCAGGAGCAGGAGGTAAGCTCTGATTCCAGTTTTAGTAAAAAAATATTGTAGTTAGCCAAGTGTACCTAGCAATTGTAATATTGATGTAACAACAGTATACTGGCCAATTTCAGCTAAATGTGCAATGTTTTTGACTTTAGCTAACGTTAGCTAGTTTGACTTTCTATAGTTAACGTAGCTAGTTAGTAGCCCAAAGGCCGGCAGATGGCGATAATGAAGTATTTCATCTTACCAATCCAAAGGCAATGTATTCAGCGGCTATACCCATCCCCGTGGACCGATTTTGTACATAAAATGTTGTACATAAAATATTCTCCATTCAGGCTGCAAAGGTGTTGATTTCCTAAACTATATTTAATGGCGAGAAGGCGGTTAAAGAGGAACTAAAACCTTTGTAGCCTGAATGGAAATTGTTATGTAAAAACCAGTCCACGTGGATATAGCCAGCTACATAAATTCCCATTGGATGGTAAGATGAAGCAACTTGATATCGCCATTTGCCGGCCTTGGGCTACTTAGTTAGCTACTACGTTATCGGTTGACTTTGCAAGCTGCAATCGCAAATCTCTAATTAGTCAATACAAAACAGACTTGTATAAACCAGGTTGCAGTTAATTTATCTAGCTAAACATTATTACATTTTCTTCTGATCCTCCCCAGTCGTTCGGCCAGCCCCCGCCGGCGTAGACGCAGTCGTTCCCGGAGCAGGAACCGCAGTCGTGGCCGTGACTACAGCCGCTCGCGGTCTCGTTCCTACTCTAGATCCCGTTCCAAGTCCCGCACACCCCGCAAGAGCAAGTCCCCATCCCGATCAAGGTCCCGCAGCCGCTCCCCGGCTTCTAACAGAGGCTCAAGGTCGAGGTCCAAGAGCATGCCCAAATCCCCCGATGACAACGGAACCGAGTCTTAGTAACAACAGTTCCAGCCCAGACCAAGTAAGATGGTACGCAGGGCATGGGAGAATGGGGTGACCATCAGACAGCCACATATGTTTGAGTCATAGAGATAGTTATAGGATGCCGCATTGCATCTGTCCTGTTATGGTGTCTGTGAGAGCATGTGCAGCGCCATTGAGGCCATTTCCATACATTTTATTCTACTATGAGTTGGTAAACAAACTGGATGGTTGGTGATTTACTGCCACCTGCAGTTATGGAATGTTTGCTCACTAGTATAATTCATTTGCTGTTGACCTGGATGGAATTATGTGATCCTTAAACCATAGGAAGTCAGTTGACTACAAAGTGATACAATTCCTCAATGGTGTTGCCCATGCTAAAACTGGCTTCTGGGCGCTAGTCTGTCTACGGTTTGAGTATAGTTTGCTGAATGTAGGGCACATCATTACGTAAGGAACAATTATAGGAGCTCTATGGTAGGACACTACAGGACAGGTTAAATTCAAATGCAGTTGGACAGTGTTCTGCAACCTTAATAGTCCTTTGGATATTTGTGTTTAGTCACCAGAGTTGCAGTGTACCAGTCAATACTGCCGAATCCTGACCCTGGCATTTTACTTGGTGTTGTGGAGGAAACTGGAAATAGAAGTAGTGTACAAAACAAACGTTAAGTTGTGTGTAGAACGTGCAAGCTACACAAAGTGAAGTCAGGAAATAGAGATGGATACCTGCAGTGCACACTGAATGTGCCCACAGATCTAATCAACAGTGTGTGGGTGTCACATCAGCTAACATTGGTTTGGGGTGGGTGTTATCTGCAGGTCAGGGGTATAGTTGGCCAAAATTGTTTACAACATTTATAAAATGTGCCAGGGCTTATATCATTTTTTTTTTGAGATGGGGTATATTTATTGCGGAGTGCTAAAATCAAACATTCGTTTACCTAAATATGGAATTCTCTCCTCCAAGCTGCGGTGTCCTGTTGTCAAACCGAGAGGGTGTGGCAGATGGCAGTGTAAGAGCAGTTAGTGTGTTGTGACGCGACCTGCCTGAGGCTGTTGGTGGGGGGCGATGGCGGTTGCTATGGAGCAGGTCGTCACTGGCGGTGCGGTGGTCCGTGCTGTCAGTTGGTGAGGTACTGTATGTTCACAGGACCACAGACAGAATGCTGCTGGCTGTACCGCTGTGTGTCTGGTCTCACTGGTGCAGGAGGGAGGACCCCAAGGTTTGTTGTCCAATAAGTGCCTGGGTAAAAATAAGAACATATTGAGTGGTAGCTGTGGGTGGGGGGGCCCTTGTAGTGTGAAGACATCCTACGTTGTTAGGAACTCTGTTCTATGCCAGTAACGTGGACAACTGACGAGCCCTCAATGGAATGGTTAAAAAGGGGTGTTTTCTATCTGATTTTAGGTTGAGAACAGTTGATTGTCTAGTTGTGTCAAACTAGCAACCTACCCTTTGACCTCCACCAATGCAGCTTGTCTTGTTTTCTTTCCAGATGTCAGACGATTGAGACTTCTTCTCTGTGGACGTCGACCAGAGCTTAAGTCTGCCCGTGGACACCTCTCTACGCCTAACAGAATACTGACCAAAAGGTTGTGACTTGGTCTAAAATGTTTTAAATGATTAATTTTGGTTTGTTGCCCAGAAATAGACTGTACTACATATTTACCAATGCGTGTAATGCCGTTGACTATAGAGTGAAGGACATGTTTTGAGGTGAACTGTATTTTGTCTCATTGTTAGTGCAGGTTTGTTGCATATTAATTTGATTTCAACTTTTATGAAGTAGCCCCCCCTCCCTTTTTTATTAATTCTTATTTAGTGTCTAATTCTCTACAGAAGGATTCCCGTATTGAGTTACTGTTCTTCTTTTGGAGGGTTGGATTTAGCAGTTAACCCAAAGAAAATGTTTTCTGTTATTTTCTAAGCAAAACCAGCAACATGTAGAGGGAAACCATATAAGCCAAGATTGCATCAAAAATATTTAACATTTTATGTAATTCGCTAACTTAACTAGGAGTGCAGATATTTTTTTTATTTTTATGTATGTACACTGAGTATACCAAACATTAGGAACACCTTCCTAATATTGAGTTGCACCTCCCCCTTTGCCCTCAGAACAGCCTCATTTCGTCGGTGTCGAAAGCGTTCCACAGGGATGCTGGCCCATGTTGACTACAATGCTTGTCACAGTTGTCAAGTTGGCTGGATCTCCTCTGGGTGATGAACCATTCTTGATACACACGGGGAGCTGTTGAGCATTAAAACCCCAGCAGCTTTGCAGTTCTTGACACAAACCCGTGTGCCTGGAACCTACTATCATACCCTGTTCAAGGGCACTTAAGTCTTTTGTCTTGCGCATTCACCCTCTGAATAGCACACATACACAATCCATGTCTCAATGCTTAAAAATCCTTATTTTACCTGTCTCCTCCCCTTCATCTACACTGATTGAAGTTTATTTATCAAGTGACACCAATGAGGGATCATACTTTTCCCTGGTCAGTTTGTCATGGAAAGAGCAGGTGTTCTTAATGTTTTCTATACTCGGTGTATATTGTTGATACATTTTATCATCTCTGGAATGCATTTGCTTTCCTGTGAATTCTAATCCCCTCTTGTGTCATCTTTTGTGCACTAGGCGCAGTTGTGTAGCAGTTGAGTATTGCTGGTTAGCTGTTAAGGTGCGATGCAGTGCTGATGGTGAGGTGACAGTGCAGTGGCTGGCGGGGGTGTTGCGGTGCCCGGTGAGTGCCCGGTGCAGTTGCCGCCCTGCTATCGACTTGGTGCTGCTGCCGTTTGCCTGGTTCTGGTCTGTAAGAATAAATCAATCACAGCTGTGGTGGCAGATCTGATCATCCCATCTCTCTCCCACTGTTGTCTTATGGTCTCTTACCATTGTTGATGTACCAATACTATTCTCTTCATCCCCTGTTTCTCCATCCCTAGCCTGGTGGAACCAGTCTGATCGCAGTGTTTAACATTGTATTATCAATCAGGCTTGTTCCACCAGGTTATCCTACCCCCCCCAACTGTGGTATAGTCCTCTGTTGTGAGCTGGTTGTACCCAGTGTTGTTGGAAGTCTTATGGCTCGATAGAGGGTTGGATAAAGGGCATCCCACTAGCTTGATAAATTAGTCAGTGCATTCTTTTGCGAACCCTCGCAAGATCTCTTGTAAATGCTCCAGGTGAAGGCTAATAAAAATGTTAGATTTGTTTTGTTATGGACTGTTATTTCGAACGGATCTTGCGAGAGCCTGTCTAATGGCAGCTTTGCACCTTCAGAGCTAGCCAAGACACAAATAAATTCATTGTTATTGAGCCAATACATTTTTTTGTAAGCACAATCCTTGAGTTAATAAAGCCGACTACAAACATGGTCTCTTGAGTAAGGTGAGAGCGCCAACCTGAACATCTGGTGGGAAAAGTACCCAATTGACTAAGTGGCAGACCACGTGTAACAACACCTGCACAGGATCGGTACATCCGAACATCACACCAGGTACAGGATGGCAACAACAACTGCCCGAGTTACACCAGGAACGCACAATCCCTCCATCAGTGATCAGACTGTCTGCAATAGGCTGAGAGAGGCTGGACTGAGGGCTTGTAGGCCGTTGTAAGGCAGGTCGTCACCAGACATAACAGGCAACGACGTCGCCTATGGGCACAAACCCACTGTCGCTGGACCAGACAGGACTGGCAACAAGTGCTCTTCACTGACGAGTCACGATTTTGTCTCACCAGGGGTGATGGTCGGATTCACGTTTATCATCGAAGGAATGAGCGTTACACCGAGGCCTGTACTCTGGAACGGGATCAATGTGGAGGGTCCGTCGTGGTCTGGGGCGGTGTGTCACAGCGTCATCGGACTGAGCTTGTCATTGCAGGCAATCTCAACACTGAGTTACAGGGAAGACATCCTGACATGACCCCAGCCATGCTGCTCGTTCTGTGCGTGATTTCCTGGAAGACAGGAATGTCAGTGTTCTGCCATGACCAGCGAAGAGTCTGGATCTCAATCCCATTGAGCACATCTGGGACCTGTTGGATTGGAGGCTGAGGGCTAGGGCCATTCCCCCAGAAATGTCTGGGAACTTGCAGGTGCCTTGGTGGAAGAGTGGGGTAACATCTCACAGCAAGAACTGGTTATCTGGTGCAGTCCATGAGGAGATGCACTGCAGTGGCCACACCAGATACTGTGTTACTTTTGATTTTGACCCCCCCCCCCCCCCCCCCCCGTTCAGGGACATATTATTCCATTTCTGTTAGTCACATGTCTGTGGAACTTGTTCAGTTTGTTTCAGTTGTTGAATCTTATGTTCATACAAATATTTACACATGTTAAGTTTGAAAATAAACGCAGTTGACAGTGAGAGGCCGTTTCTTTTTTTGCTGAGTTTTAAAAGTAAAATCAAATTAAGTTACCCAGTAGAAAGTACTACTTGAGTAAAAGCCTAAAAGTATTTGGATTTAATACGCTTAAGTATCAAAATTAAATGTAATTGCTAAAATATACTTAAGTATCAAGTGAAAGTATAAATCATTTAAAATACCTTTATATTACGCAAACCAGGCGGCACCATTTTCTTGTTTATTTTTAAGTAACAGATTGTCAGGGGCACACTCCAACACTCAGACATAATTTACAAATGAAGCATTTGTGTTTAGTGAGTCTGCCAGATCCGAGGCAATAGGGATGTTCTCTTGATAAGTGTGTGAATTGAACCATTGTTCTGTCCTGCTAAGCATTCACAATGTAATGACTACTTTTGAGTTTCAGGGAAAATGTATGGAGTAAAAAGTACATTATTTTCTTTAGGAATGTGGTGAAGTAAAAGTTGTCAAATATAAGCAGTAAAGTTTCAGATACCCCAAATAAACTACAGTAGGGTACTATTAAAGTATTTTTACTTAAGGACTTTACATCACTGCTGAAGGTCACTGACACGATTCAACCTAGTTTTTTTCCCCCCTGAGTTCTCCGTTGTCTTGAAAGCACCATAAATCCAGAGACTGACAGACTTTGATGACAACTTTTGTCACAAAGAAAGACCAACCTTCATGTTCAAGTGAGCACAGCACAACAGTGAATCCAAAAATGTCTTGTATGCTGTTGCATAAAGGATGTAATATGCCAGAATATATATATATATACACACACTGTAACTAAGAAAGTAATACCAAGTGTATGTTAGTGTAAGCTGTTAATAGCCCATGTGTCTCAGCCTAAGCATTTGGTCCCTCTCCCCCTCAGAATTTAGCCTACTGTTCTGACTTGGTGGTGCACATGTAGCCTATAGCCTGTTTTAGAGAAATGTCACCGACTATTGTGAGAGCTTTCATTGTCTGCTTATATGCCCCTGTTATTTATCCTACGGTTCTGACTTGGTGTACAGGGAGAATACTGTAAGAACGGCCCATGTTCTGAATTCTGTCGTCCATTTCAAAAGTGTTGAACAAATGGGCATATCGATTACGTCCATCTTAGCTCGCTCGTTAATGTCTTAATCGACAATACGGCTTGCCTCTTATCTGCCCCACTCATCGTTCCCTTATGCCATAGTTTGAAGCTGATTAAACCGCATGATCATTACACAGGTGCACCTTGTGCTGGGGACCAAAGGCCATTCTAAAATGTGCAGTTTTGTCACACAACACAATGCAACAATGTCTCAAGTTTTAAGGGAGCATGCAACTGACATGCACAAAAGTACCATTATGAGATCCTGAGACCCATTTTTTTTAAAGGTATCTGTGACCAACAGATGCCTATCTGTATTCCCAGTAATGTGAATTTCATAGATTAGAGCATCATTTATTTCAATTGACTGATTTCCTCATACGGTATGAACTGTAACTCAATCAAATCAACAAAATTGTTGCATGTTGTGTTTATATTTTAGTTCAGTGTATATATGTCTTTGGGTCTGTAACCATGTTTGCAAAGTTCAGTAATAGACCCATGTAATTCCAGTTGATATTGTGAGGGTTGGTTTGTTTGCGCAATGCACTGCCTGTGCGTCAGTATGGGCCTATTGTCTGATAAAGTGGATCTTCGTGATTGTATTTTCCTTCCCTTTTAGACCAAATAGGAAGTGCTGAGCAAAGTCCTACCTTGTCACAGCTCATTTGCTTGCACTTATACTTAGAGCTATGTGTTAATGATATAAGAACAAACATTTGTTTACTGAACATGAATGTAATAATGTTTGTGTGTGGTTCAAAAGTCAAAACTCATGTCAGTATTCATTATCATTGAAGGAGAATGCGGTTCTTATCGAGTTACACAAATCCACAAGGAGTCATAGAAACCATACAGTGCATCCGGAAAGTATTCAGACCCCTTTAGTCAGGATCAAGGGAAAGAAGAACGGAGCAAAGTACAGAGAGATCCTTGATGAAAACCTGCTCCAGAGCAGGTGAAGGAAGGTTTGCCTTCCAACAGGACAATGACCCTAAGCACACTGCCAAGACAACGCAGGAGTGGCTTCCGGACAAGTCTCAATGTCCTTGAGTGGCCCAGCCAGAGCCTCTGGAGAGACCTGAAAATAGCTGTGCAGCGACCCTCCCCATCCAACCTGACAGCTTGAGAGGATCTGCAGAGAACATTGGGAGAAACTCCCCATATACATGTGTGCCAAGCTTGTAGCGTCATACCCAAGAAGACTCAAGGCTGTAATTAACTGTTTTTCTACCAGAGGTTCCACTGATAGCCAGATGTAGCGGGGCAATAATTCAGTAAGGTGTCGGGACAGCTTTATGTAGGCCTTAACAGTTTGTGGGCACCGTTTGGCACCATTATAGTGCAATTCATGTATTCGTGTTGTGTAGTGGCTTTGCTGGCATGCGATATTTACATGCTAAAATCGCCACGGGTCATAAGTATGCTCACTGATAGGATTATACCTGTAAAGCACCTACTAAGTGAGAAGCTTGCAATGTGATGGTCACCCCATCTATCATGTCCTGTGTGTTTTGGTGCTGCTTGGATGAAGCTTTCCTAAAGCATTAGCTATGGAGGCGTGGCTTTAGGAAATTACGTTTCGTTTCGAGGCGTGTCAAGGCGATCAAAGTAGAGTACGTTTTTTCTCCCACTACTGTCTCGGAGCTATAGTGGGCACGGTTGTCGGTAGGCTAATATTACAGCAACAAAGCCAACGGGATGCAGGGTAGGCAAACCGACTGACAATCGCATGAGTGAGGATACCAGGGAGAGGCTTTTTTAACGGTATTTCTCCGGTATAGGCTGTGGCGTCTACATGTTTTATAACAGACAAAAATAGAAGACAAAAGGACAAACGGGTCATATTTTGCCGGCTCGAAAAGTCGACTCGCTTTCAGTCTGCAACAATGGAATTAAGTTTTATATTGCCTGCTATTCTTTTCACGCTGTTCGCTATTATTCTGGTGACAACATTGTTCAGTGCCAACGATACTTCTACTGTCTCGTCCTCTGGCTCTGCTGCATCCAAAGCGGATCACTCAGGGGAGGGATCTTTGGCGCAGTCCGGGAGAGAGGAGATGAAAACGGGATTAGCTAAATCAGGACCGTCGGTAAATCTTACGGAGAAACAGGGGACAGCAGCAGGGCTAACAACTGACAAATCGGAGGAGGACAGTGAATGTCGATCTGTCGGAAAAATAATGGATCCGGTGGCAGCGGACAGAAGGACAGTTGAGGGGCTGCCCGCTGCAGAAGTTAGGACCCATGCTGCTCACGAGAAAAAGGTGAAATCTGGCATTACCATCTCCCTGGTAGGCTAATATAATGTGCAGTATGAGTAGTGTATATGCCTAATATTTTTCATCAGGTTTGGGGAGTAGTGGATTACAAAAAAAACCTAGGTGTAATCCGTTACATTACAGAAATTTAATCAGATTACATATTTGTGAAAACATTACTTTAGGATTACTTTTCAATGCAGAAGGGATGTTTGCGGAAAAAATATTTGACACTTCTTTTTTCTGAATAGCTAGGTTTCTATCCAAATGGTGACAGATTTTAATGGAAATACTCTAGAATCCACATAAGAAAATATGTGCATTTTCCAACCAGTGGTGTTTTCACCAAATATACTTTTTGCTGATAAAAATCTGTGCACACAAATTGTACTTTTCCAGCTTAAGTTTTCATGTATCGAATAAAAATCTAAAATTCAATGTTTCCATCCCATTTTCAACTCTTCCTATAGTTTTGTCACAAAAACGGTTTCTTAAAAAAAATGTTGCTTACTGTGCAGGCTAGGGTGTGCAGGTATAGTCTACACATGATGAAATTACTATGGACAAGAACGAGATTATTTTTTTGTCAAACGGCAGCCAAACATCGATGATCATGTCACCAGAATAAGATCCTCGATATTTATTCCATTCAATTGGCAACAGATTTTCGTGCAAGTATAAAAAAAATCGGCATAAAAACAATATGCTCATTTTCTCACCAGAGATGTGTTTCCATCAAATTTACTTGTTGTGGATAAAAGTCTGTGCGTGATGACGTGGTGTACCTAATAATACATTTTTAAAAACAATTTAAATGGGTATCCATCGCATTTTCAACATTACTGATGGTTTTCTCAACAACAACAAAAAATGAGTTATAGCGAATGTCTACTCTGGTATTGGCAGGTGTGCTCTAGCCAACAGCTCACATAAATAGTGCGGATAGGCTACCAACATGAGGTTATTATGGACAAATTAGCAAGATTATTTTTATTTGTCAAAAGGCAGCCAAGCATAGATGATCATGTCACTAGAATAAGACCCGTTGATATTTATTGGAAAGGAGCATCAACCTCATCACCTTGCACTTTCACCACCCTGTGAAGTTATTTCATCTGTAGCCTAATATACTGCTTTCCCGAGTTGTAGTGGACATTTCTAGAATAATTAATTTTACCGACACAAAAACAACCCAGCATGTCTAACATAATTATTTTGTCGACATTTGGAACGTTTACCTACAATTTTCGGTTTCTTTCAGGCCTGTCATGACATGTTTTATCCGAAAACGACTTTACTCTCATAAAAAGGTTGGATGGAGACCTGGTTAGTGATACCAAATTAATTTGATGGATCGTGGGAAAAGAGCAGGTATGGGTTTTTGTAGGCTACAGTCTGTCTTCCAATGGTGCGATTGCTGTCGGCATCCAAAGATGGATCTAATTTGAATGAAACACTTGGAGGTAAAGACGACAGCAGTGGTGTAGACTACGGGCGATACGGATATAATTATTATTATTATTGATATCTACATAGCGCATTGATGGGAATCACACTGCTGCTCTCATTTAGCTATTTGCGCCTTACCGGTTGTGGATGGCTGTTCACAAATGTATATGTGTATTTTAACCCAATAATGGTAGAATTGAAGAAGATTAAGCTACCTATCAATCATTGTTTTTGCGACCAGTGGACAGCCAGTGGAACAATGCGCTCTTGCAACAGCCGCAGTACGGATCCCAAACTATGGAATAAAAGTTTAAGGGAGTTCCTCTCTTCTGAACTGAACCGTGTTGTAGTGCTCCAAAAAGTTGTTTAATTTAAGAAGTCCACGAGTAGGGCTTTTATTGCTCAATCTAATTCGTACTGATTCCCCACCCCCCACAAAGTCCATAGGCCTAACTGCATATGCTCAAACTCGCGCAAATTTGATAGGCTTCCACAGCTGCAAATTATCGAGATATCAAAGTGTCACAAACAAAAAAAGTTAACTTTAGGCCTATAGCAAATGCTGCACATGGCATTAATTGTTCATATGCAAATAGCACTTTTCGGTAGTGCTCAATGCATGCCATTCTAAAAGCAGCATTTCTTTTCCAACTCGACGCAATGAGCTCAATCAGTCCTCCATGACAACAAAATAATAAAATCATCTGATTTTGTGGCTGTGCCAGCTACTGGCCACTCTGCAGAACTGCCTCCAGAAAAAGATTCATGACGAAAATCGCAAGCCTGCGCCTCTTAAGGGAAAATTAATCAAAGTAATCAGATTATGTTACTGAGTATGGGGTAATCCAAACATTACGTTACCTATCCAATTCTAATCAGTAACGGATTACATTTAAAAGTAATTTACCCAACCGTATATTCAAATAAACTATCATTTATATATTATATTAGTCACAGAATACATTTTTAATTACTTTTTAGTTATTTAGCAGATGTTCTTATCCAGAGTGAATTACATTTAGTGCATTAATCTTAAAATAGCTAGGTGAGACAACAACACATTACAATCGTATAAAGTACAGTTTCCCTCAACAGAATACACCACTTCTCTCCTTGGTCAGGTAGGTATTGCAGGTAATGCCCATTATATGCAGCTTTCTGGACCAATAAGTTGACACTGTTTGCTACACAGCCAACTCAATGGGGTTGTTCACAATTGCAGCTGACAGTGCAGTCGACTGACTGATCTACAAAGAACGTTGGATCATAAATAACTCATTATTATTTGTAGATCAGTCATTCACAATTTACCCATGATACCTCACGCCATTGACAATGGGCGCGTTCGAGAGGATCACTATTGTCAAGTCGGTGACCATCGGTTGGTCAACACCTTCAAAATTGTGTTGCATTATGTTAAAAATAGTACGACTTGTGCCTACATGTTGACTGCATGAACTTTACATAAATCCTGATCAAAGGTCATGATGTTTTGACTGCAGTTGACTGTAAGTTTCTGCAGTTGCTCTTCACCAACTTCATACTGCAGCCATCACCTGCATTGTGGGAGGCTCTATTGTCAATCAATCATTAGGGTGTTTTTGTTTGACCCACATGGATGTGACCAAAGACATGACTGAAACAGGAACCAACTTCATGTAGGCTTTACAGTGGATACCCTATATGCAAATTAATATGATATTTGAGTCTCTCAGATTGTACAATTTCAGTGTGTGATATGGGGGTTGGTGCCATGTTTAATTTGACATTATAAAGAAAACCACATTAGTGTCTGACTTTTGGCTGTTGCAGATGCACCTCCACTGACTTCACCCCTCAACTTTTATCTACAGTCATTTGCCTTCGCCTTACCACTCAAACGCACACATTCTCACGCGGATAGACTACAAGAGCCTTGGCCAATACATCACAAATGTCACATTTCTATGGTAGAGTAAATCACCTCTGAGTCATGTCTATGCTGCAAGTAACCTAGCCTACAAGCATGCCTCAATTATTTGCTGAAGTGCACAGTGGGTGGCAGTCCAGTATGGCTGACTGGATGAACCATCACCATAGATACTGAGAAGAAACCATAAAGGTGTGAAACACTGGGGTGTCAGCACCTTGGAGAGAGGTAAGATGTGTGACATACTGCACCCCAGCACAGAGGGAGGGAGACTAACTAAGCCTGTGTGATTGTAAAGGTGACACATGGGGAGAGTCAAGTGCCAGGTCAGCAGCCTGCGGAGAGAGGTAACGAAATGGGGGAGGGGAGTGAGGAGTAGATGATACTAAGGCAGTCATGACATTTTGTCAAGCCGATTGTTGTCATGCAAATAGCTGCCGGTCTTGTTGTAATTGACCATTCATTTTAGTCATTATCAGATGTTCTTATCCAGAGTGACTTACAGTAGTGAGTGCACACATTTTCATATTGGTCATATAAGCTAAATCCTTGTAATGTCTCATTGAAGATCTAGATAACTTTTCTGGACTCTGGACTAAAACCAGTTATAAGTGTACAATATTACGTTTTGGATCTTTATAAAATACAACTTTTACATTACCCTGCAGTTTACCTAAAGAATGGGCTGACGGTGAAATAAACACACAATACATTTCAATAGAAAACTACTATTAATAGACAAGATCCTGCAACCATGGAGAGGTAAATATGTCTCTGTTTATGGAAGAATGACACTGAACTCCTTAGTCCTATCTCGGTTTACTCATTTAGCCTACTCCTGATGACCTGTTTTTCAAATTATACGAGCAAAAAATATTTTGTTCTTTCTGGGATGCTAAACCAGATAAAGCGGTTCAGATGATTAAATATAAAAGCACTATACCACTCTAGAAAAGCTTCACTTACACAAAAGTTTTACTTGAAACCTAAATGGTTCTCAAGTAAATTACTAAGAAAAGCTCATCCATTGTTTAAAAATGGCCTTTTTGCCTTTGTGCAGATTGCTATGTCTCATTTTCAATTAATTGAAGATTAAAAGTTTTTCAAAGTATCTCTCTTTTTCGAACAAGCATTGCAGAGCTGTTTACAATTTCAATTTCATCCCCCTGAAAAGATAGAACAAATATTATGGTTGATCTCAAATGTGCTGGTTGATAAAATACCTGTATTTATGGAAAATATGTTTGAAAAGGGTATTTTGTTTTAAAATTATGATGTAAATTGTAATGGTAGAGTTATGTCTTTCATGGAGTTATCAGAATTGTATGGGAAGGTTTGCTCAATCCAAGATTACAACCAATTGATTACAGAATTACCACAAAAATGGAGGAGTCAGGTGGCAGTGGGAGGAGGTAGGGAATTGGTCTATCTGCCAAATATAAACAATCAAAACTTGCTGAGGAATAAAAATAGATTTTTGATGTACCGATTCCATGGTACAGGGTGTATGAGTTGATATATAAAATGGCGCAAGATTCAAGACTTCGTGCCTTTCAGCTAAAATTATTGTACAGAATTCTTGCCACCAACAAAATGTTGAATATTTGGTGCATACAATCATCAGAGCTCTGCAGATTTAGACCATTTGTTTTGGTATTGCCCTGAGGTAGCCTGTTTCTGGTCTCAAATTCAGGAATGGCTGAAAAGCACTACAATAATCTAAAATTGACCCTAGAAAAGAATTGTTGGGAGATCTGGAGAGAGACCGGGTTAGTCAATTACTAATATACTAATCACCTTAGCAAAAGTATTTATCTTCAACTCACAATCTATGGATTCAATTCGATTAGATAGATTCAAATTGTATGTTAAACATCACAGTGTAGTTGGAAGATATATGGCGCATAGAAATCCGAAGAGGGTGGCCAGCAGAGATATGTGGGATGGGCTGAGGGAAGCGGAGGGTTGGGAAGTGGAATTGGAGACAAGTGGGAGTGGAGTTGCTAAGTGGGGGATAGAATGACTGTCAAAGATAAAAGTCAAAAGTAAAGTCAAATAAAAAAAGTACGTTTGAATGACACTGGGGGGGGGGGGGTCTTGGGCCAGTGGCTGATAGGTCACTGGTTCGGTCCCTATTTTGACCTTGTGGGAGATCTGTCGACGTGCCCTTGGGCAAGGCGTTGACCCTGATTGCTTCTGTGGGTCACTCTGGATGGGAGTCTGTTAGATGACTGAATGTAATGTAAATGTTGAGCGGCTTCACTGCAAGTAGATTGTATGTTTTAATATTCAATAATAAAAAATACTAATTGAACAACAGTGGCGACCCATCATTCAGGGCAGGTTGGGCCGAGCCCCACCTGTTTTGAGCCATACCTGTTTAGCAAAAATACTGTACATATTCACCCCTTGGGTGCTGCCATAGATTTACATTAGAAGTGCCCGCCCAAGAAGGCACAAGGTCATTGACCACAGATAAAATGACATCAAATCACGTTATATCTACTGTAGCGTTGATTAGACTGATCATGTCAACATCATACTTAAAAAATCTTAGCAAGCTAGCTAGCTAGACAAGCAGTCATCATCATGAATCACGTTGACAATCTACTGGCAAATACTTTTCAATCCTTGTCATATAAAGATAAATGATATACTGGTAAAAATATATAAACGCAACATGCAACAATTTCAATGATTTTACTAAGTTACAGTTCATATAAGGAAATCAGTAAATTAAAATAAATTAATTAGGCCCTAATCTATGGATTTCACATGACTGGGTAGCCAGGCCCAGCCAATTAGAATTCGTTTTTCCCCTGAAAAGGGCTTTAATACTCCTTAGTTTCATCAGCTGTCCGGGTGGCTGGTCTCAGACCATCCCGTAGGTGAAGAAGCCGGATGTGGAGGTCCTGGGCTCGCGTGGTTACACGTGGTCTGTGGTTGTGAAATAAACATTAAATTATCTGGCAACAGCTCTGTTGGACATTCCTGCAGTCACTATGCCAATTGCAAACCTTGAGACATCTGTGGCATTGTGTTATGTGACAAAACTGTACCTTTTAGAGTGACCTTTTATTGTCCCCAGGACAAGGTGCACCTGTGTAATGATCATGCTATTTAATCAGCTTCTTGATATGCCACACCTGTGAGGTGGATGGATTATCTTGGCCAATGAGAAATGCTCACTAACAGGGATGTAAACAAATTTGTGCACAAAATTTGAGAGATAAAAGCTTTTTGTGCATATGGAAAATTTCTGGGATCTTTTATTTTAGCTTATGAAACATGGGACCAACACTTTACATGTTACGTTTTATCTATACAGAACAAAAATATAAACGCATCGGTCAACGGCCATTGTTACAAAACAAGTCAGAAATCACAAATTCAACAACAAGTGGTTTGGAAGGAATCAGTGGCTAACCGATGCAAAGCAATCACTATTAGGTGGAGAGGGTGTATGGTCCAAGTCTGGGTTTAAGGATTTAAAACATCTGTCTGAAAGGTTATCTTTTCCAACCTTAAAACGATAAACATTCACACGTAACACCATGGCCAGATTGAATACATTCAGCATGATTTCAGCCGGGTTCATAACAACTGAGAACTCAGAACTGGGATATACAGTGCCTTCGGAAAGTATTCAGACCCCTTGACTTTTTCCACATTTTGTTACATTACAGCCTTATTCTAAAATGGATTAAATTGTCCCCCCCCCCCCCATCAATGAACATACAACACCCCATAATGACAAAGCCAAAACCGTTTTTTTAGAAATGTTTGCAAATGTAAAAAATAAATAAATAAAATATCACATCCCGTTGGCTTTGTTACTGTAATATTAGCCTACCGACAACCATGTCCACTGTAGCTCCGAGACAGTAGACAAAAGGTACTTTGATCGCAGTGACGCCCCATAGCTAATGCTTTAGGAAAGCTTCACCCAAGCAGCACCAAAACACACAGGACATGATAGATGGGGTGACCAACACGTTGCAAGCTTCTCACTTAGTAGGTGCTTTACAGGTAATCCTATCAGTGGAGAGTGCGCATGTGACCCGTGGCGATTTTAGCATGTAAATATTGCTGGGGAAAACGCATGCCAGCAAACCACTACATAACACTAAACAATACATTCATTGCACTATAACGGTGCCAAACGGTGCCCACAAACAGTTAGGGCCTACATAAAGCTGTCCCGACAGCGGCGCTTTCCTTTAAGCACTATGGAGTGAATTATTACACCGGCTACACCTTGCTATCAGCGGAGCCTCCAGTGGCAGCGAAACAGTTAATTCTGCCTCATTTACTGCGTTTTTAAAAACCATAGCAAATATGGCTGAATTTATTAAATACATACAGTGCATTCGGTAATTATTCAGACCCCTTACAAAAAAAGGTTGCAGTTTTGAAACTGCTGTAAAAGTGCAGTAACTGCATTCAACTGGTATTTTGGACACAGTAAATACAGAATAACTGCATTGTACTGCAGTTGAACTGCAGATATACTGCACTCTAACTGGAGTTACACTGCAAAATTACTGCAGTAAAAAACGGTTATTTTGGACGCAGTATTTGCTGCATACTGCAGTTATACTGCACTCTGAATGCAATCTTTTTTCGTAATGGACACTGACTTTTTCCACATTTTGTGACGTTATAGCCTTCTTCTAAAATTGATTAAATTGTTTTTTCCCCTCATCAATCTACACACAATACCCCATAATGACAAGGCAATAACAGGTTTTTCATTTTTTTTGCAAATGTATTAAAAATAAAAAACGGAATTATCACAGTGTATTCAGACCCTTTACTCAGTACTTTGTTGAAGAACCTTTGGCAGCGATTTACAGCCTTGAGTCTTCTTGGGTAGGACGCTACAAGCTTAGCACACCTGTATTTGGAGAGTTTCTCCCATTCTTCTCTGCAGATCCTCTCAATCTCTGTCAGGTTGGATGGGGAGGGTCGCTGCACAGCTATTTTCAGGTCTCTCCAGAGATGTTTGATCAGGTTCAAGTCTGGGCTCTGGCTGGGCCACTCAGAGAAGCCACTCCTGCATTGTCTTGGCTGTATACTAAGGGTCGTTGTCCTATTGGAAGATGAATCTTCGCCCCAGGCTGAGGTCCTGAGCTCTTTGGAGCAGGTTTTCATCAAGGATCTCTCTGTACTTTTCTCTGTTCATCTTTCTCTTGATCCTGACTAGGTTCTCAGTCCCTGCCGCTGAAAAACATCCCCACAGCATGATTCTGCCACCACCATGCTTCAAGGATGGTGCCAGGCTTCCTCCAGACGAAATGCTTGGCATTCAGGTCAAAGAGATCAATCTTGGTTTCATCAGACCAGAGAATCTTGTTTCTCTTGGTCTGAGAGTCCTTGAGGTGCCTTTTGGCAAACTCCAACCGGGCTGTCATGTGCCTTTTGCTGAGGAGTGGCATCTGCCTGGCCACTCTGCCATAAAGGCCTGATTGGTGGAGTGCTGCATAGATGGTTGTCCTTCTGGAAGGTTCTCCTATCTCCACAGAGGAACTCTGGAGCTCTGTCAGAGTGACCATCGGGTTCTTGGTCACCTGTCTTTATGGTTCCAAACTTCTTCCATTTAAAAATGATGGAGACCACTGTGTTTTTCGGGACCTTCAATGCTGCAAAAATGTTTTGGTACCCTTCCCCAGATCAGTCCTGTCTCGGAGAACAATCCTGTCTCCTTCGACCTCATTGCTTGATTTATGCTCTGACATGCACTGTCAACTGTGGTACCTTATATAGACAGGTGTGTGCATACTTATGTAAATAAGGTATTTCTGTTTTTTTATATAAAATAAATTTGACAACATTTCTACAAATCTGTATATTAAATCCATTTAATATACACCATCACAATTAATCCATTATATATTTTAGGCAGGTCTAATGAAACATTATGATATGAAGAAAATGTATTTCAGAAGAACCGAACACAAGTTGGCCTACTGTATGTTATCTGGCTATGTGCCATGCCATAGGCTGTAGGCCAGTTCATTTAGCAGACAAGATATTCTTATAAGTTCCGTGCCAATTATTTTATATGACAGTGCCATGTTGAAAGTCACTAAGTTCTTCAGTAAGGCCGTTCTACTGCCAATGTTTGTCTATGGAGATTGCATGGCTGTGTGCTTGATTTTATACATCTGTTAGCAACAGGTGTGGCTGAAATAGCCAATGTTTATAGTAAGAATAATATCATTGAACTTATCTGAATAAAATAAAAAGGATATTTTATTTTATTCCGGAGAATAAAAAAGTATGCAAATGAAGTGGCTCTGTTGAGCGTAAAAGAGATCATTTGAAACAGGTCCTATACACAAGATGAAGAGTTATTTGGCAAATTTGAATTATACAAACCTTAGAATGTCTTAAAAATATAAACATATATGGGCTGCAAAGATGCCATTATAGCCTATTGACTATTTGAAAAAGTTGCAAAAAAAGCTTGCTCTCTGTTCCTTGGCTAAATCAAATCAAATTTTATTGGTCACATACACATGGTTAGCAGATGTTAATGCGAGTGTAGCGAAATGCTTGTGCTTCTAGTTCCGACAATGCAGTAATATCTAACAAGTAATCTAACAAAGTAATCGAACAAATTCACAACAACTACCTTATACACATAAATGTAAAGGGATGAATAAAAATATGTACATATAAATATATGGATAAGGGATGGCTGTGCGGCATAGGCAAGATGCAGTAGATGGTATAGAGTACAGTATATACATATGAGATGAGTAATGTAGGATATGTAAACATTATTAAAGTGGCGTTATTTAAAGTGACTAGTGATACCTTTTATTAAGTCCATTTATTAAAGTGGCCAGAGATTTGAGTCTGTATGTTGGCAGCAGCCTCTATGTTAGTGATGGCTGTTTAACAGTCTGATGGCTTTGAGATTGAAGCTAGTTTTCAGTCTCTCAGTCCCAGCTTTGATGCACCTGTACTGACCTTGCCTTCTGGATGGGAGCAGGGTGAACAGGCAGTGGTTCGGGCAGTTGTTGATCTTTTTGGCCTTCCTGTGTAGCTAAGGCTGCACATTGTGTTCTTTCATCAAGTGATCATATTTTCACCCATGAGACTATTCTCAATTTAATATTGTCTTTACTAATATGTAAAATGTGTTTCGATTTAGAATGGGACATTATCAAATGGGCAGGAACAAGGGCAGGGGAAAAAAGACACATCATTGTGTTATTGACTGTACATTTGTTTATGTGTAACTCTGTGTTGTTTGATTTTATCACACCGCTTTGCTTTATCTTGGCCAGGTTGCAGTTGTAAATGAGAACTTGTTCTCAACTGGCCTACCTGGTTAAATAAAGGTGAAATAAATAAATAAAAATAAACACTCCGATAGCGAATAGAGGCCACTTTCCCACATTTTTAAGCCTGGTAGGCTTCTCTGGTTTTATAACGGAGCAGCTGAGAAATAAACATAGTAGCAGTTGGGGTCCTCCTCTTTTTAGTGTCAACCATCGAAAATCTGCTTTCACACAGGACTGCATATAAACTCAGCAAAAAAAGAAACGTCCTCTCACTGTAAACTGCGTTTATTTTCAGCAAACTTAACATGTGTAAATATTTGTATGAACATAACAAGATTCAACAACTGAGACATAAACTTAACAAGTTCCACAGACATTTGACTAACATAAATGGAATGATGTGTCCGTGAAAAAAAAGGGGGGTCAATATCAAAAGTAACAGTCAGTATCTGGTGTGGCCACCAGCTGCATTAAGTACTGCAGTGCATCTCCTCCTCATGGACTGCACCAGATTTGCCAGTTCTTGCTGTGAGATGTTACCCCACTCTTCCACCAAGGCACCTGCAAGTTCCTGGACATTTCTGGGGGGAATGGCCCTAGCCGTCACTCTCCAATCCAACAGGTCCCAGACGTGCTCAATGGGATTGAGATCCGGGCTTTTCACTGGCCATGGCAGAACACTGACATTCCTGTCTTGCAGGAAATCACACACAGAACGAGCAGTATGGCTGGTGACATTGTCATGCTGGAGGGTCATGTCAGGATGAGCCTGCAGGAAGGGTACATGAGGGAGGAGGATGTCTTCCCTGTAACGCACAGCGGTGAGATTGCCTGCAATGACAACGAGCTCAGTCCGCTGATGCTGTGATACATCGCCCTAGACCATGACGGACCCTCCATCTCCAAATCGATCCAGCTCCAGAGTCCAGCCTCGGTGTGACGTTCATTCCTTCGACGATAATTGCGAATCCGACCATCACCTCTGGTGAGACAAAACCGTGACTCGCCAGTGAAGAGCACTTTTTGCCAGTCCTGTCTGGTCCAACGACGGTGGGTTTGTGCCCATAGGCGACGTTGTTGCCGGTGATGTCTGGTGAGGACCTGCCTTACAACAGGCCTACAAGCCCTCAGTCCAGCCTCTCTCAGCCTATTGCGGACAGTCTGAGCACTGATGGAGGGATTTTGAGTTCCTGGTGTAACTCGGGCAGTTGTTGTTGCCATCCTGTACCTGTCCCTCAAGTGTGATGTTCAGATGTACCAATCCTGTGCAGGTGTTGTTACACGTGGTCTGCCACTGCGAGGACGATCAGTTGTCCGTCCTGTCTCCCTGTAGCTCTGTCTCACAGTACGGACATTGCATTTTTTGCCCTGGCCACATCTGCAGTCCTCATGCCTCCTTGCAGCATGCCTAAGGCACATTCACACAGTTGAGCAGGGACCCTGGGCATCTTTCTTTTGGTGTTTTTCAGTCAGTAGAAAGCCTCTTAGTGTCCTAAGTTTTGTGACTTTAATTGCCTACCGTCTGAAAGCTGTTAGTGTCTTAATGACCGTTCCACAGGTGCATGTTCATTAATTGTTTATGGTTCATTGAACAAGCATGAGAAACAGTGTTTAAACCCTTTACAATAAAGATCTGTGAAGTTATTTGGATTTTTACGAATTATCTTTGAAAGACAGGGTCCTGAAAAAGGGCCGTTTCTTTTTTTGCTATGTTTATTAAAGTACTGTATCTTTACTTTTAGTCAATTGGGTACTTTTCCACCACGGATGTTCAGGTTGGAGCTCTAGAAAGGAACCAATACACACAGTCAGTCAGGAAAGCAAAGGCTAGCTTTTTCAAACAGAAATTTGCATCCTGTAGCTCTAACTCCAAACAATGTTGGGACACTGTAAAGTCCATGGAGAACAAGAGCACCTCCTCCCAGCTGCCCACTGCACTGAGGCTAGGTAACACGGTCGTCACCGATAAATCCATGATAATTGAACATTTCAGTAAACATTTTTCTATGGCTGGCTACCCCAACCCCGGCCTACAGCTCCGTACCCCCCGCAGCTACTTGCCCGAGCCTCCCCAGCTTCTCCTTCACCCAAATCCAGATAGCAGATGTTCTGAAAGAGCTGCAAAACCTGGACCCGTACAAATCAGCTGGGCTTGACAATCTGGACCCTCTCTTTCTAAAACTATCCGCTGCCATTGTTGCAAACCCTATTACCAGTCTGTTCAACCTCTCTTTCGTATCGTCCGAGATCCCTAAAGATTGGAAAGCTGCTGCGGTCATCCCCCTCTTCAAAGGGGGTGACACTCTAGACCCAAACTGTTATAGACCTATATCTATCCTGCCCTGCCTTTCTAGTCTTCGAAAGCCAAGTTAATAAACAGATCACTGACCATTTCGAATCTCACCGTACCTTCTCCGCTGTACAATCCGTTTTCCGAGCTGGTCATGGGTGCCCCTTAGCCACGCTCAAGGTACTAAATGATATCATAACCGCCATCGATAAAAGACAGTACTGTGCAGCCATCTTCATCGACCTGGCCAAGGCTTTCGACTCTGTCAATCACCATATTCTTATCGGCAGACTCAATAGCCTTGGTTTCTCAAATGACTGCCTCGCCTGGTTCACCAACTACTTTGCAGACAGAGTTCAGTGTGTCAAATCGGAGGGCCTGTTGTCCGGACCTCTGGCAGTCTCTATGGGGGTACCACAGGGTTCAATTCTCGGGCCGACTCTTTTCTCTGTATATATCAACGATGTCTCTCTTGCTGCGTGTGATTCTGTGATCCACCTCTACGCAGACGACACCATTCTGTATACATCTGGCCCTTCTTTGGACACTGTGTTAACTAACCTCCAAACGAGCTTCAATGCCATACAACACTCTTTCCGTGGCCTCCAACTGCTCTTAAACGCTAGTAAAACCAAATGCGTGCTTTTCAACCGTTTGCTGCCCGCACCCGCCCACCCGACTAGCATCACTACTCTGGACGGTTCTGACCTAGAATACGTGGACAACTACAAATACCTAGGTGTCTGGCTAGACTGTAAACTCTCCTTCCAGACTCAGATCAAACATCTCCAATCCAAAGTCAAATCTAGAATTGGCTTTCTATTTCGCAACAAAGCCTCCTTCACTCACGCCGCCAAACTTACCCTAGTAAAACTGACTATCCTACCGATCCTCGACTTCGGCGATGTCATCTACAAAATAGCTTCCAGTACTCTACTTAGCAAATTGGATGTAGTCTATCACAGTGCCATGCATTTTGTTACCAAAACCCCTTATACCACCCACCACTGCGACCTGTATGCTCTAGTCGGCTGGCCCTCGCTACATATTCGTCGCCAGACCCATTGGCTCCAAGTCATCTATACGTCTATGCTAGGTAAAGCTCCGCCTTATCTCAGCTCACTGGTCACGATAACAACACCCACCCGTAGCACGCACT
This sequence comes from Salmo trutta, assembly GCF_901001165.1. NCBI lineage: Eukaryota > Metazoa > Chordata > Actinopteri > Salmoniformes > Salmonidae > Salmo > Salmo trutta. The sequence continues at coordinate 51,024,869 of NC_042974.1, read as the reverse complement.
CCAGCAGGTATATCTCACTGGTCATCCCCAAAGCCAACACTTCCCTTGGCCTCCTTTCATTCCAGTTCTCTGCTGCCAGTGACTGGAACGAATTGCAAAAATCGCTGAAGCTGGAGACTTACATTTCCCTCACTAACTTTAAACATCAGCTATCTGAGCAGCTAACCGATCGCTGCAGCTGTACATAGTCCATCTGTAAATAGCCCACCCAATCTACCTACCTCATCCCCATATTGTTTTATTTACTTTGCTGCTCTTTTGCACACCAGTATCACTACTTACACACCTTCATCTGCTCATCATCATCTGCTCATCTATCAATCCAGTGTTAATCTGCTAAATTGTAATTACTCTGCTACTGTGGCCTATTTATTGCCTTACCTCCTCATGCCATTTGCACACACTGTATATAGACTTTCTTTTTTTCCCATTGTCTTATTGAATGTACGCTTGTTTATTCCATGTGTAACTCTGTGTTGTTGTTTCTGTCGCACTGCTTTGCTTTATCTTGGCCAGGTCGCAGTTGTAAATGAGAACTTGTTCTCAACTAGCTTACCTGGTTAAATAAAGGTGAAATAAAAATAAATAAAAAAGAGGCCAGAGTACCCGACTTAATTCTGAGTTGGATGACCATTCAAAAATGTATTTCCCCAGTCGGTGCAATTTTATCTGTGGCCAATGACCTTGAGCCTTCTTGGACGGGCACTTCATGTAAATCTATGATAGCACTCAAGTAGGCTTGAACTGTCTAGCTCTCCATGTAGATTCTGTGGTGACGTAGTGTCCCCACAAATGACAGAACACTGAGGCAATCACGGCGCAACTTGACAAAATTAACACCTATGTGCTGTGCTTTCGCTGGCTGCACCTCCATAACAGAGCTAGGCAGAAACACCTGCATTTTGGAGCTGCGTTACTCGAGACGTTGACATCAGCAAACCTCTCACCCACACGATGCCATACACATGGTCTGCCATCTGCCCGGTACAGTTGAAACTGGGATTCATCCATGAAGAGCACACTTTTCCAGCGTGCCAGTGGCCATCGAAGGTGAGCATTTTCCCACTGAAGTCGGTTACAATGGCGAACTACAGTCAGGTCAAGACCGTGGTGAGGACGACAAGCATGCAGATGAGCTTCCCTGAGGCAGTTTCTATGCAGAAATTATTCGGTTGTGCAAACCCACAGTTTCATCAGTTGTCCGGGTGGCTGGTCTCAGACAATCCTGCAGGTGAAGAAGCCGGATGTGGAGGTCCTGGGCTGGCATGGTTACACATGGTTACACACAGTAGGCCGGGTGGACCTACTGCCAAATTCTCTAAAACAACGTTGGAGGCGGCTTATGGTAGAGAAATTAACATTAAATTCTCTGACAGCAAGTCTGGTGGACATTCCTGCAGTCAGCATGTCAATTGCAAGTTCCCTCAAAACTTGAGACATCTGTGTGTTGTGTGACAAAACTGCACATTTTAGAGTGGCCTTTTATTGTCCCCAGCACCAGGTGCACCTATGTAATGATCATGCTGTTTAATCAGCTTCTTGATATGCCACACCTGTCAGGTGGATGGATTATCTTGACAAAGGCTAAATGCTCACTAAAAGGAATGTAAACAAATTTGTGCCCAAATTTGAGAGAAATAAGATTTTTGTGCGTATGGACTTTTTCTGGGATCATTTATTTCAGCTAGTGAAACATGGGACCAACACTTTACGTGCTGCATTTATATTTTTGTTCAGTATATCATACTAATTTGAGTCTCCCGGATTTACATTTACTGTGTTACGTCTAGTCTAGGAGACCAGGCTGTGTCATGTTCTGATCCCATATCTCCACACAGTTTTGCAAACAAGCGTTTGCGCAGTGGATGCGGTTTGATGTAGTTTACAATTAAAGTTACCTTTTTTTTTATTTTTTATTATTTTTATTTGAGGCAAGTCAGTTAAGAACAAATTGTTATTTATAATTACAGCCTACCGGGGAACAGTGGGTTAACAGCCTTGTTCAGGGGCAGAACGACAGATTTTTACTTTGTCAGCTCGGGTATATGATCCAGCAACCTTTTGGTTTTGGCCCAGCGCTCTAACCACTAGGCTACCTGCTGCCCCTGCTGCAGTATATCTCCGACTTCTATGCTCAGCTGTTTTGCCGCCAGTTGCTCTCATACAAGGCGTCCATATGGCAGAGGGAGACACATTCATAACTAGAGTGTAGAGGCCTGTCCGCCGTCCCGCCATAGATGGAGCCCCATCTGTGCAAAAGCCCACCATTCCATCCCATGGAATCTGTTTTTCATCAATATAGCCACGCAGCACACTGAACATCCCCTGTGCCGTTTCATGCTCGGGAATCGTGAGACAGAAGAATATGTCCTTGTGAATAGCATCCCCTGACATGTATAGCGAACATAAGTCAATGTATGGGCATCTGGGCCCTCACAACTAATGTCCATTTGGAGAGCATTAGGAGTTTTTGAGTTGTTCAGTCAGAGTTTCTCTTGATTGCTAGCAATAGCATATTTTCTTCATTGCAGTGTTATCTGACAAAGGTATTGATGTGAGTTTCTGTACCTCTGCCTCCCCACACATTGTTTTCACCATATCAATTGCACCCGGTAAAATCAAAGTCTCTGCAATAGTGTGTGGTTTCATAGCGTAGTGGGCCTAGCCATTCACCATGGGAATAATATATATATATTATTTCTTTATTTTCTCCAGATTTTGGAAATTCTCTTGTGACCCCATTTTCATGTCAGGCAAACCCACGTGGGGTCGCGACCCCTAGTTTGGAAACTGCTGGTTTAGTCCAATGTTTCTCCACCTCTTCCTCTCACTTTCTGTCTCTCTTCCTCTCTGACAGTCTGGCCAACGGTACTCGACCTCAAACCCTGCCTCAGCGCCAGTGGATATTCCAGGTAGAGACTTTGGTCACCTACAGTTCCCTGAGGGGGGGTCGTTATTGTGCCCTTTCTCCTACCGACAGACAGGGGGTGCCACAGAGAGCCCAGAGTACAGCAATGGTGAGTAAGCCACTGCTTCAATCACTGTGGATAGAGCAATGGCCACCAACTTTGGTCCTGTTGACTTATACAATTTGCCAGCTTTTGTTTCAGCCTAGCAATAACACACCCTGATTTCAGCTAATCAAGGTCTTGGTGATCAGTAGACTCAGATGTGTTAGTGTTGGTTGGAAAAAAAGCATGCACAGCATGTAGCTCTCCAGGACTTGGGCTGGTGAATGACCACTGGGATTCAAACAGCACCAAGAGAGCCTTTTCTCTCAGCAGATATGGAGGAAGTGGAAGTGCCCCTGAAATACGTCCCCGGCATGCTGCGGACCAGCCAGATGGAGAAGATGATGACCAAAGAGGAGCTGGAGGAGGAACAGAGGTCAGTGCATCTCAATACTCTGACGTTGCTTCCTCGCCTAGTCTCCTCCCCTTTCCCCATATTCAACTGCTACTGCATACCAGCAGTAACTGGCCGTGTCCGAATACCCACACTTGCGTTCTAAATAGTAGGCTTTTTGGGTATGCGAATATAGAACGTTTTATAGGATGTGACATTTTCAAAAGTTAGTATGCTTTAAATGCCAGGATGACATACTAATTTCAGCTTTTCATCGAGTAGAATTTGCTGTACACTTTTGAAGAATCCAATTGTCTTTTCAGAACCATGTGCGTTTGACAACAATTGATAATCAAAATAGGGGACACACTCTACCAAAACAAATGAATGGCGTGGAGCAAGAACAATTGCGCATTACATCGCTCTTTCTCAGTATGGACGAGCTTAGTATGTTAATATTTGTTACTTACTGCATACATTTTAACTAAACAGTACATCCTAAATAGTATGTAGTACAATTAGTACACAGTATGTAGTTTTAGTAAGTAGTACGCAAGACAGATTTTGGACATGGCCATTATAAATTGTCTTTCCCACTGTTTAACCCTCTCCTGTCCAGCGTCCTCTGCTACCTTACAGCCCCTCTCCTCCTCTCCAATCGTCAGTGTGTGTCAGTGTGTGTTGTCTCTGTGAGGCTGGCTGTGCTTGGCAGCTGCTTCTATCCACGGCACTACTGGGGACTTAGGACCAGGGCTCCGAAAACAAGGCACAGGAAAGAAAGAAACAGAAAGAAAGAAAGAAGGAAACACCCCAATGAGTTCAGGGAGATAACACAAAACTGACCTTAGATCAGTGTTCCAGGGCAGCTTCATCTTACTCCAGCAGAAACCTAGGCCTCCTATTCAGAGACCCACCCAGGCCTGGTGTCTGTCTGTAACATCTGTGTCCTGCTCTCTATTTCTGCAGGGTAGAGTTCACCACTGACTTTACCTCTCTGTAAGTCCCTCGGACAGACAGACAGACATGCAGACAGACAGGGGCTGTAGTAAAAACATGGTAAAGTATGAACATAAGAATTGCTCTAATTCATTAGGGTTGTCATTGCCTGACCATGCTAGAACGGATGGATGTGCTTAAACTCTAACCTCCGATGTGATTTTTAACCTTAAACTAAACTGACACCAAAAAGCAAAGGTATTTAAAAGTTTCAGTTCTGAAGCCCCTTGTCTTTTCAAGCATGGCCATCTAGTGACCTACCATCCAGTCCCCTGGCCTCACGCTTATACCAGATGTCTCTCAACTGCATTCCTCGAGAGACCAGCAGATGTTGCTGCCCTCAAGGACTGGACCAGTCCCATATCCCCATGTCTCTCATCCGTACCTCATGCTCCTCAACCCTTACCTCCCTCCTCCTCTTTCCTGTTCCATCCCCCCAGCTCCCCTGAGGATGTTGCCATGGTTCCCATGTGTTAAATATAAATCAGGTGTTTCTCAGGGGTGGGTAAGGTGTTGATTGGGACATAACATTTGAGGGATCACCTCAAACCAGATGGCACTTCCCCTATTTGATACAACTCATATGGCAATTCCCCATTTGACCAAGAGGTGGTGCATTGCATCACCAAACGCAGTTTGCCGTTTTTTGTCATGAGTCTTGTTCTGGAGGCAGCTCTGCAGCGGGGTCACTAGAGCTTTTTTTAATTTATTTTAGAGCTGGCACAGCCACAGTCATAAAAGCTGATATGAAACTTAACCTTAACACTAATCTTAGCCACACTGCTAAACCTAATGCCTAACCTTAAAAACGGTCATGAATTTTTACAATATAGACAATTTTGACTTTGCAGCTGGCCCATCTAGCGGAAATCGCTTAGTTCTGCCACCAGGACAAGACTCGTCCCAATAAATGTCAATCTGCTCACCAAACTCTATTTGGTAGTTATTTTGCATCTGGCTTGCTGGTTTGCTGATTTAGAGCAAACAATGCAATTATTTTATTTTGTTTCAGATTTGATCCAGACAAGGCATGTAGGATGATTGTATGATACCACCCTCTGCCTGGTCATATGTTTTTGTTTTTAGAGATCGGTTCGGTGGCCATTTTGCTCACACCATATTCCCTGTTATGTGTTGGCTGTGTTTCTCCATGCTGCACTTGGCTGTGTTGGGCTGGGCTGTACCATCATCTAGCTTTGCTGACCTATGTTCTGCACTTGTATCATGAACCACTTATCGTTAACCATCTGTGCATGTGTGTATACTAGAGTTTATTTTTTTAAACCTGCCTCTGTCCCTGTGGGCTCTATCTCTATCATTGACCAGGTGAGAGCAGCAGGGTGGAGACTCAGATTTGTTGACCTGTGTGTTTTTCCCAGGGTGCAACGGGAGCAGCTGGCAGCCATCTTCCAGCTGCTGAAGGAGAACCAGGAGACGTTTGGGGAGGTGTCAGAGGGAGACGTGGAGGAGCAGCTCAGACTCTACTCCATCTGATCCCCTACTCTACTCACACCCTACTACAACTGACTACAACATCTGATCCCCTACTCTACTCACACCCTACTACAACTGACTACAACATCTGATCCCCTACTCTACTCACACCCTACTACAACTGACTACAACATCTGATCCCCTACTCTACTCACACCCTACTACAACTGACTACAACATCTGAACCCCTACTCTTCTCACACCCTACTACAACTGACTACAACATCTGAACCCCTACTCTACTCACACCCTACTTCAACTGACTACAACATCTGAACCCCTACTCTACTCACACCCTACTACAACATCTTAACCCCTACTCTACTCACACCCTACTACAACATCTGAACCCCTACTCTACTCACACCCTACTACAACATCTGAACCCCTACTCTACTCACACCCTACTACAACATCTGAACCCCTACTCTACTCACACCCTACTACAACATCTGAACCCCTACTCTACTCACACCCTACTACAACTGACTACAACATCTGAACCCTTACTCTACTCACACCCTACTACAGTGAGGGAAAAAAGTATTTGATCCCCTGCTGATTTTGTACGTTTGCCCACTCACAAAGAAATGATCAGTCTATAATTTTAATGATAGGTTTATTTGAACAGTGAGAGACAGATTAACAAAAAAATCCTAAAAAACGCATGTCAAAAATGTTATAAATTGATTTGCATTTTAATGAGGGAAATAAGTATTTGACCCCTCTGCAAAACATGACTTAGTACTTGGTGGCAAAACCCTTGTTGGCAATCACAGAGGTTAGACGTTTCTTGTAGTTGGCCACCAGGTTTACACACATCTCAGGAGGGATTTTGTCCCACTCCTCTTTGCAGATCTTCTCCAAGTCATTAAGGTTTCGAGGCTGACGTTTGGCAACTCGAACCTTCAGCTCCCTCCACAGATTTTCTATGGGATTAAGGTCTGGAGACTGGCTAGGCCACTCCAGGACCTTAATGTGCTTCTTCTTGAGCCACTCCTTTGTTGCCTTGGCCGTGTGTTTTGGGTCATTGTCATGCTGGAATACCCATCCACGACCCATTTTCAATGCCCTGGCTGAGGGAAGGAGGTTCTCACCCAAGATTTGACGGTACATGGCCCCGTCCATCGTCCCTTTGATGCAGTGAAGTTGTCCTGTCCCCTTAGCAGAAAAACACCCCCAAAGGATAATGTTTCCACCTCCATGTTTGACGGTGGGGATGGTGTTCTTGGGGTCATAGGCAGCATTCCTCCTCCTCCAAACACGGCGAGTTGAGTTGATGCCAAAGTGCTCCATTTTGGTCTCATCTGACTCACAACACTTTCACCAGTTGTACTCTGAATCATTCAGATGTTCATTGGCAAACTTCAGATGGGCATGTATATGTGCTTTCTTGAGCAGGGGCACCTTGCGGGCGCTGCAGGATTTTAGTCCTTCACGGCGTAGTGTGTTACCAATTGTTTTCTTGGTGGCTATGGTCCCAGCTGCCTTGAGATCATTGACAAGATCCTCCCGTGTAGTTCTGGGCTAATTCCTCACCGTTCTCATGATCATTGCAACTCCACGAGGTGAAATCTTGCATGGAGCCCCAGGCCGAGGGAGATTTACAGTTCTTTTGTGTTTCTTCCATTTGTGAATAATCGCACCAACTGTTGTCACCTTCTCACCAAGCTGCTTGGCGATGGTCTTGTTGCCCATTCCAGCCTTGTGTAGGTCTACATTCTTGTCCCTGACATCCTTGGAGAGCTCTTTGTTCTTGGCCATGGTGGAGAGTTTGGAATCTGATTGATTGCTTCTGTGGACAGGTGTCTTTTATACAGGTAACAAACTGAGATTAGGAGCACTCCCTTTAAGAGTAAGCTCCTAATCTCAGCTCGTTACCTGTATAAAAGACACCTGGGGGCCAGAAATCTTTCTGATTGAGAGGGGGTCAAATACTTATTTCCCTCATTAAAATGCAAATCAATTTATAACATGCGTTTTTCTGGATTTTTTTGTTGTTATTCTGTCTCTCACTGTTCAAATAAACCTACCATTAAAATTATAGACTGATCATTTCTTTGTCAGTGGGCAAACGTACAAAATCAGCAGGGGATCAAATACTTTTTTCCCTCACTGTACAACTGACTACAACATCTGAACCCCTACTCTACTCACACCCTACTACAACTGACTACAGCATCTGAACCCCTACTCTACTCACACCCTACTAGTTTGCTGTACTACGTTTAACTCTACTTTCCCCAAACTCTACTCTGTTAATCCCACATGAAACTGACAATCAAGATTAAGGGGGCATTGTTTCAATGGTCCACTCTATTTTGAACCGCATACCCTTCTCTGAAGACTCTGAGGCGTTGAAATAACCAATAAGGTTTTGGAAAGTTGGAACTGAGTCATTTGATTGGTCTGATACAATCTAAGACACTGGTATTCAAAGTCGGGGCCCCGACCAGGGGAACTGCAGTGGGGTCGCCAACATGTATTAGTTTTTTTGTATTGTTGTTTGTAACAAAAATATCAAGAATACACATTATTGTATGGGACAATATACAATATAACGTTTTTGAGAAAGATCATTTGAAAAATACAATTTTATTGAGTAAATATATTTATTGGTTTCTTCATTTTGATAAGAGATGAAAATGTAATTAATTGAAGGTTTTTTGTTGATGTAAAAATCGAAATTTACAGATTTTAAGGTGTTGAAATTAGATTTGGGGTGGAGTCGCGAGATATTATTGGGAGAAAAATTGGGTCCCAACTGAGAGTTTGAATACCACTGATCTAAGAGGTTCTTATACCGTACACACCAATGAAAGCCAATAGTTTCGGCAAGCCTCATGGTGAAACAACATACACTTATCTGAATGCACCTTACTCCTTTCACATATTCCCTACCTTTCCTCGCCCATATCCTTCTCTCACCCATTGCTATCGCTCCTCACCCTTTCCAATGCAGCAGATGTCCTTCTCTACTCTGTGCAAGCAAACACAACATTGGCACCAACACAAACATGTACATTAGATACACCTATGTAGATTAGATACTGCTGTTTATTACTTCTTAATGGTTTAATACCATTCAAAACAATAAACACAGTGTATTTGATACAAGTAATGGTGTCATCATTGTGTCAGGGTTCTTTACTGCTGTGATGGTTGTCAAGAATCATCCTGTTCTTTCTCTCTCCACCATGTTTTTCTTTATGCCATGAAATGCTACTCTGTTAAATAGTTACTGTAATTTTAGGGTACACTACAGGCTACTGGTGGCAGTGAAAGTACATGAAACAAGTTATTACATTTTTTTGTATTTATGCCAACCGTCAATGGCAGTGTTGTATCGGTTTAAGTAGTTGATGGTTATGTTGTCAAATGTTGAGCACCTATTTTAACATTGTCAGTATTGCAGTCTTTGTAAAAGCATGTTACAATAAAGAGCTGGACTGTTAAGAGGATGTGCATTTCACAGTAACTTAATGGAAGTTAGTTGCCTGGAAGTTTCTGTGAATTTTATCAAACCGAACTGGCAACCAATAAGTTATTGTAAAATTCACTGTAACTTAATAGCCAGTAACTGCTAGTAACTTATTGTACTTTCACTGAACTTTTCTCAATACAAGATAGCTTAACATTAGTTGACCACTACATAGCATTCTTTGTGGTGAACACACTTGGGACTCACTTGGCCTCAATCTCTTGGTTGGCAGTAAACTGACCTTCCTGCTACACAATCAGGCCAGTGAGCGTGACAGAGATCAGCCTCAGTAAGTTACTGTGAATTTTACAATAACTTCTTGCAGCAAGCTGAGAGTAAATTATTGAAAAATAAACATTATCTTCCTGGTGACCAACTGCCATTAAGCTAATGACAAATATACAGTAAACCCTCTTAACAGTGCAGCTCTTGGTTGTCACAAGCTTTTACAAAGACTGTAGAACTGGGAGTGGACAAATTAGGTGCTCAACCATCATCAACATAATGAAAAATGCACACCTGTACCCTTAACGGTACCGACCAGTACCAGTACCTAACAATGTGTGCCATAAGCACATCTGAAGTATCCTATAAGCAATGTTCCCTCTAAACTGTGCGTGTGTGAGTTGTTAACATGTTGATCTGAAGTAAAGGTGTTCAGTTTAATTGCACGACAAGCCTCCTTGCATTTGTAACATTTGGTGACAAGGATGGCCGAGTTTAGCTTACCTCCACCATCTCCATTTCTCCCTGTCCCTGGAGATCCACCTGTTCCATGGAATCCCTGGTTTCAATGCTTTCAGTTGTATATGTAGCTATCAATCTGCATGGAGCTGCCGACGCACGAAACAGCCAGTGGATAACAAGTTTACATCGGTGTTCCAAGCTCTCGAGGAACACTACAGTGGCTCACGCAGTATGATCATGCATCATTTTCTCTTCGGGCAAGAGCTCAACTGCCGGGTGAGTCCGTAGCTACACACTACAACCACACCGATCGCAATCATTGGGACTGTCTCACTGCCAGTCTGTTACAAAACCACCCTGGCCACACAGTTCTACATTGCAACAGCTGGCGCTAACATCCTGGGACTGGACTTATTTCATGCCCTAGGGTTGCGCATGTGCAGCACTTGCCTACACCAGTGTCTATGGAGTACTCACAACTGTTTGAGGGGTTAGGTCACCTCAGAGGTTTTGTCCATCGGCCTACAGTCAACAAAGAGGTCAAGCCAGTAATCCAGCCATTGCGGAGGAAGCCCATTGACAAGAGATTTGACAACCTCCTGGAGGATGACATCATCAAGCCCATTGATTTCTTGTCCTTGGGTCTCTAACCTGGTCGTTGCGCCCAATTAACTTCTCTAGGGTAGGGGGCAGTATTTTGACGTCCGGATGAAAGGCATGCCCATAGTAAACTGCCTGCTACTCAGGCTCAGAAGGTAGGATGTGCATATTATTAGTGGAGTTGGATAGAAAACACTGAAGTTTCTAAAACTGTTTGAATGATGTCTGTGAGTATAACAGAACTCATATGGCAGGCAAAAACCTGAGAAAAATCCAACCAGGAAGTGTGGAAATCTGAGGTTTGTAGTTTTTCAAGTGATTGCCTATACAGTATACAGTGACTTAGGGTTCATTTTGCACTTCCTAAGGCTTCCATTAGATGTCAACAGTCTTTAGAATGTTGTTTAATGCTTCTACTGTGACTGGGGAGAGAACAAGAGGTCCTGGAGTCAGATGACTGAGAGAATGACATGAGTTTAGTGGCGTGCGCTCATGTGAGAATGAGCTGTGTTCCTTTTCTTTTTTGAAGACATTGGTATTGTCCGGTTGGAATATTACTGAAGATTTATGACTAAAACATTCTAAAGATTGATGCTATACATTGTTTGACATGTTTCTACGAACGTAAATATAACTTTTTTTGACTTCGTTGTGACATTTTGCGCGCGCTTCATGCATTTGGAGTAGTGGACTAAGCGCGCGAACAAAAAGGAGGTAGTTGGACATAAATGATGGACTTTATTGTACAAAACAAACATTTATTGTCGAACTGGGATTCCTGGGAGTGCATTCTGATGAAGATCATCAAAGGTAAGTGAATATTTATAAAGTAATTTTTGTCATTTCTGTTGACTCCAAAAAGGCGGGTATCTGTATGGCTTGTTAGCACTGTACTCAGATTATTACAAAATTTGCTTTCTCTGATTTAAAAAAAATCTGACACAGCGGTTGCATTAAGGAGAAGTGTGTCTATAATTCTTTAAATAACTGTTGAATATTTTTTTCAATGTTTATGATGAGTATTTCTGTAAATGTATGTGCTCATTCACCGGAAGTTTTGGGAGGCAAAACATTTCTGAACATTACACGCCAATGTAAAATGGGGTTTTTGGATATAAATATGAACTTTATCGAGCAAAACATACATGTATTGTGTAACATGAAGTCCTATGAGTGCCATCTGATGAAGATCATCAAAGGTTAGTGATTAATTTTAGCTGTATTTCTGGTTTTTGTGATGCCTCTCCTTGCTTGGAAAATGGCTGTGTGGTTTTTCCTTGTTTAGGTGCTGTCCTAACATAATCTAATGTTATGCTTTCGCCGTAAAGCCTTTTTGAAATCGGACAATGTGGTTGGATTAACGAGAAGTGTATCTTTAAAATGGGATATAATAGTTGTATGTTTGAGAAATTTGAACTTGTAAGATTGTTGTTGTTTTGAATTTGCCGCCCTGCTATTTCACTGGCTGTTGAATAGTGTGTCCCGCAGGTGGGACGCTAGCGTCCCACATACCCCAGAGAGGTTAAAGGTGATCTTCGGATCTGCATGGACCGCAGGGCCATGAACAAAGAGATTATTTCCGACAAGTACCCGCTACCAACCGCTGAGGGGCTCACAACCCACTTTTATGGGTCCACGGTATTCAGCAACTTGACCTGAGGCAGGGATACCCCCAGGTTCCCCTGGCACATGATAGCCAAGATCTCACTGCATTCATACACACGGGGCTGTTCAGGTACAAACGCATGCCATTCGGACTCAGCTCCGCGCCCAGCTGTTTTCCCAAAAATTATGACTCTTCTCCTGGCAGGCATCCCTGGAGTGTCAATCTATCTGGATGACATTGTGGTGTACGGTGCATCACAGACAGAGCATGAATCTGACTTACAGCAGCTCTTTCATCAGCTCTTCAAGAACGGGGCCAGACTCAACACTGAAAAGTGTTCATGGTGTCAGACGTTGAGTTCCTTGGATACAGGCTCTCCAGCCAGGGCATCACCCCCATCCTGTCCCATGTGGATGCCATTCTCACCTTGCCTGAGCCTCAGTCCGCAGCACAGCTGACGTCATTCCTTGGCATGGCAACATGCTACTTAGTTTCTTCCAAACTACGCTGAGACAACCGCTCCTCTTCGACGGCTTCTGAAAAAAGACGCACCATGAACATGGACTCAGGACTGTCGGGATGCTATTTATTTAAATTTTTTATATTTTTTTTACCTTTATTTTTTTACAATGATGGCCTACCCCGGCCAAACCCGCTACAATAACTGCTACGCAGGAGCTCAAGGTGCAGCTCGCATCGATCCCAACACTGGCTCACTTCGACACATCAGCACAAACGATTGTCACCTGTGATGCCTCGGCACTCGCCCTTGGATCTGTTTTGCCTCAACTGCATGGAGGCGTGGAACGGCCAGTGGCTTTTGCCTCACGGGTTTTGTCTCCGACTGAACAAAAGTACTCTGTGGGAGAGCCGGAGGCCCTGGCTTGCATGTGGGCATGCGAGCGCTGGCGCTGGCACTTGTACTTGTACGGCAGACCATTAAAACTCTGCACAGACCATCAAGCCCTCACAGCACTTCTGGTCACACATGGTTCCGGACACAAGCCTCTATGGCTTTTCAGATGGGCAGATCATCTGTACCAGTACAATTCCGATCTTGAGTTCACCCCAGGATGCCACAACGTTGTGGCTGACCTGCTGTCCAGGACGATCTCACCTGCATAAATGGTGTGCATGGCAACAGAGGGGGACGACGACAACTGTGTCCACATGCTACAGTCACAATGCAGGAACTCAAACAGGCATCACAGGATGACAAGCTGCTCACAAGGCTTCACACCTACATCAGGTAAGGATGGCCTGCTAGGGTGAATGGAGACCTACTGCTGTTTTCTTTATTTTTATTATTTTCTACATTGTAGAAATAACACTTATGAACTCATGTAGTAACCCAAAAAGTGTTAAACAAATCAAAATGTATTTGAGATTTGAGATTCTTCAAAGTAGCCACCCCTTGCCTTCATGACAGCTTTGCACACTCTTGGCAATCTCTCAACCAGCTTCATGAGGAATGCTTATCCAACAGTCTTGAAGGAGTTCCCACATATGCTGAGCACTTGTTGGCTGCTTTTTCTTCACTCTGCGGTCCAACTCATCCCAAACCCCAAGAACAGTTGGGTCTGGGTCCTGTTTGTTCCCTCTGTCCTCCAGCATCCAGTGTCCAGTGTTGCTGCAGCATCGTCCCTCCTCCATCACCGACCCAGGCCGATGGACGCACTCCCCCCCACCCCCCTGCTCCCTCTCCACCTCTCTCCCCTTCCTCCTTCTACACCTACAGTGCCTTGCAAAGTATTCACCCCCCTTGGCATTTTTCCTATTTTGTTGCATTACAACCTGTAATTTAAATTGATTTTTATTTGGATTTCATGAAATGGACATACACAAAATAGTCCAAATTGGTGAAGTGAAATGAAAAAAAAAAGACATGTTTCAAAGATTTCTCAAAAAAAATAAAGGGAAAAGTGGTGTGTGCATATGTATTCACCCCCTTTGCTATGAAGCTCCTAAATAAGATCTGGTGCAACCAATTACTTTCAGAAGTCACATAATTAGTTAAATAAAGTCCACCTGTGTACAATCTAATTGTCACATGATCTGTCACATGATCTCAGTATATATACACGTTCTAAAAGGCCCCAGAGTCTGCAACACCACTAAGCAAGAGGCACCACCAAGCAAGCAGCACCATGAAGACCAAGGAGCTCTCCGAACAGGTCAAGGACAAAGTTGTGGAGAAGTACAGATCAGGGTTGGGTTATAAAAAAATATCAGAAACTTTGAACATCCCACGGAGCACCATTAAATCAATTATAAAAAAATTGAAAGAATATGGTCCCACAACAAACCTGCCAAGAGAGGGCCGCCCACCAAACTCTCAGACCAGGCAAGGAGGGCATTAATCAGAGAGGCAACAAAGAGACCAAAGAAAACCCTGAAGGAGCTGCAAAGCTCCACAGCGGAGATTGGAGTATCTGTCCATAGGACCACTTTAAGCCGTACATTCCACAGAGCTGGGCTTTACGGAAGAGTGGCCAGGAAAAAAGCCATTGCTTAAAGAAAAAAATAAGCAAACACGTTTGGTGTTCGCAAAAAGGCAAATGGAGGATCCCCAAACATATGGAAGAAGGTACTCTGGTTAGATGAGACTAAAATTTAGCTTTTTGGCCATCAAGGAAAACGCTATGTCTGGCGCAAACCTAACACCTCTCATCACCCCAAGATTACCATGGTGGCAGCATCATGCTGTGGGGATGTTTTTCATCGGCAGGGACTGTGAAACTGGTTAGAATTGAAGGAATGATGGGTGGCGCTAAATACAGGGAAATTCTTGAGGGAAACCTGTTTCAGTCTTCAAGAGATTTGAGACTGGGACGGAGGTTCACCTTCCAGCAGGACAATGACCCTAAGCATACTGCTAAAGCAACACTTGAGTGGTTTAAGGGGACATACTTAAATGTCTTGGAATGGCCTAGTCAAAGCCTAGACCTCAATTCAATTGATAATCTGTGGTATGACTTAAAGATTGCTGTACACCAGCGGAACCCATCCAACTTGAAGGAGCTGGAGCAGTTTGGCCTTGAAGAATGGTCAAAAATCCCAGTGGTTAGATGTGCCATGCTTATAGAGACATACCCCAAGAGACTTGCAGCTGTAATTCCTGCAAAAGGTGGCTCTACAAAGTACTGACTTTGGGGGGGTGAACAGTTTTCAGGTTCTTTTGTCTTATTTCTTGATTGTTTCACAAGAAAAAAATATTTTGCATCTTGAAACTGGTAGACATGTTGTGTAAATCAAATGATACAACCCCCCCCAAAAAAATATATTTTAATTCCAGGATGTAAGGCAACAAAATAGGAAAAATGCCAAGGGGTGGGGGTGAATACTTTCGCAAGCCACTGTATGAGCAAAAATGTCAAAATATATATTTTTGCTTTGACATTGTGGGCTATTGTGTGTAGATTGATGAGGGAAAACAACTATTTAATACATTTTAGAACAAAATTTGGAAAAAGTGAAGGGGTCTGAATACTTTTCGAATGCACTGTATATACATTACCAGTCAAAAGTTTGGACACACCTACTCATTCAAAGGTTTATCTTTATTTTTACTATTTCCTACATTGTAGAATATTAGTAAAGACATCAAAACTATGAAATAACACATGGAATCATGTAGCAACCAAAAAAGTGTAAAACAAATCAAAATATATTTTAGATTTTAGATTCTTCAAAGTAACCCCCCTTTGCCTTGATGCGGGTGGTGCAGTCACACTCTTGGCATTCTCTCAACCAGCTTCATGAGGAATGCTTTTCCAACAGTCTTGAAGGAGTTCCCACATATGCTGAGCACTTGTTGGCTGCTTTTCCTTCACTCTGCGGTCCAACTCATCCCAAACCATCTCAATTTGCTTGAGGTCAGGGATTGTGGAGGCCAGGTCATCTCATCTGATGCAACACTCCATCACTCTCCTTCTTGGTCAAATAGCCCTTACACATCTTGGAGGTGTGTTGGGTCATTGTACTGATGAAAATGACAGTCCCACTAAACGTAAATGATAGTCTCACTAAACGCAAACCAGATGGGATGGCATATCGCTGCAGAATGCTGTGGTAGCCATGCTGGTTAAGTGTGCCTTGAATTCTAAATAAAACACAGACGGTGTCACCAGCAAAGCACCATCACACCTCCTCCTCTATTCTCCACGATTGGAACCACAAATGCGTAGATCATCCGTTCACCTACTCTGAATCTAACAGACACGGCGGTTGGAATCAAAATCTCAAATTTGAATTTCCATAGGTCTAATGTCCATTGCTCATGTTTCTTGGCCCAATCAAGTCTCTTCTTCTTATTGGTGTCCTTTAGTAGTGATTTCTTTGTAAAAATTCGACCATGAAGGCCTGATTCATGCAGTCTCCTCTGAACAGTTGATGTTGAGATGTGTCTGTTACTTGAACTCTGTGAAGCATTTATTTGGGCTGCAATCTGAGGTGCAGTTTTTTAAATTAACATATCCTCTGCAGCAGAGGTAACTCTGGGTCTTCCTTTCCTGTGGCGATCCTCATGAGAGCCAGTTTTATCATAGGGCTTGATGGTTTTTGGGACTGCATTTGAAGAAACTTTCAAAGTTCTTGAAATCTTCCGCATTGACTGACCTTCATGTCTTAAAGTAATGATTAACGGTCATTTCCCTTTGCTTGTTTGCGCTGTTCTTGCCTTAATATGGACTTGGTCTTTTACCAAACAGGGCTATCTTCTGTATACCACCCCTACCTTGTCACAAGACAACTGATTGGCTCGAACGCATTAAGAAGGAAGAAATTACACAAATGTACTTTTAACAAGGCACACCTGTTAATTGAAATGCATTCCAGGTGACTACCTCATGAAGCTGGTTGAGAGAATGCCAAGAGTGTGCAAAGCTGTCATCAAGGCAAGGTGGCTACTTTGAAGAATCTGAAATCTAAAATATATTTGGATTTGTTTATCACTCTTTTGGTTACTACATGATTCCATATGTGTTATTTCATAGTTTTGATATCTTCTTCACTATTATTGTACAATGTAGAAAATAGTAAAAATAAAAAATTAACTTTGATTGAGTAGGTGTGTACAAACTTTTCGCTGGTACTATATATATATATATATATATATATATATTCCGGACTCAGACATTGCTAAAATCGTCCTAATATTTCTATATTTCTTCATTCCATTCTTTTACTTTTTATATTTGTGTGTATTGTTGTATATTGTTATATATTACTGCAGTGTTGGAGCTAGGAACACAAGCATTTGACAACTTTTTAAAATTAATTTAACTAGGAAAGTCAGTTAAAAACAAATTCTTATTTACACTGAAGGCCTACCAAAAGGCAAAAGGCCTCCTGTGGGGACGAGGTTGGGATGTAAAAAAATTATATATATATATATATATATATATATATATATATATATATATATATATATATACTGCTCAAAAAAATAAAGGGAACACTAAAATAACACATCCTAGATCTGAATGAATGAAATAATCTTATTAAATACTTTTTTCTTTACATAGTTGAATGTGCTGACAACAAAATCACACAAAAATAATCAATGGAAATCCAATTTATCAACCCATGGAGGTCTGGATTTGGAGTCACACTCAAAATTAAAGTGGAAAACCACACTACAGGCTGATCCAACTTTGATGTAATGTCCTTAAAACAGTCAAAATGAGGCTCAGTAGTGTGTGTGGCCTCCACGTGCCTGTATGACCTCCCTACAACGCATGGGCATGCTCCTGATGAGGTGGCGGATGGTCTCCTGAGGGATCTCCTCCCAGACCTGGACTAAAGCATCCACCAACTCCTGGACAGTCTGTGGTGCTACATGGCGTTGGTGGATGGAGCGAGACATGATGTCCCAGATGTGCTCAATTGGATTCAGGTCTGGGGAACGGACAGGCCAGTCCATAGCATCAATGCCTTCCTCTTGCAGGAACTGCTGACACACTCCAGCCACATGAGGTCTAGCATTGTCTTGCATTAGGAGGAACCCAGGGCCAACCGCACCAGCATATGGTCTCACAAGGGGTCTGAGGATCTCATCTCGGTACCTAATGGCAGTCAGGCTACCTCTGGCGAGCACATGGAGGGCTGTGCGGCCCCCCAAAGAAAAGCCACCCCACACCATGACTGACCCACTGCCAAACCGGTCATGCTGGAGGATGTTGCAGGCAGCAGAACGTTCTCCACGGCATGTCCAGACTCTGTCACATGTGCTCAGTGTGAACCTGCTTTCATCTGTGAAGAGCACAGGGCGCCAGTGGCGAATTTGCCAATCTTGGTGTTCTCTGGCAAATGCCAAACGTCCTGCACGGTGTTGGGCTGTAAGCACAACCCCCACCTGTGGACGTCGGGCCCTCATACCACCCTCATGGAGTCTGTTTCTGACCGTTTGAGCAGACACATGCACATTTATTTATATATATATATATATATACAAAACACACATCATGACAAGAGAGACAACACAACACTACATAAAGAGAGACCTAAGACAACAACATAGCAAGGCAGCAACACATGACAACACAGCATGGTAGCAACATGAAAACAACGTGGTAGCAACACAACATGGTAGCAGCACAAAACATTGAACAAGCATTATTGGCTACAGACAACAGCATAAAGGGCAAGAAGGTAGAGACAACACATCACGCAAAGCAGCCACAACTGTCAGTAAGAGTGTCCATGATTGACTCTTTGAATGAAGAGATTGAGGTAAAACTGTCCAGTTTGAGTGTATTGCAGCTCATTCCAGTCGCTAGCTGCAGCGAACTGAAAAGACAAGCAACCCAGGGATGTGTGTGCTTTGGGGACCTTTAAAACCTCTACAGGATCGGTGGGTCCCCAGCGGGACAGTTGAGCTAGCCCTTTGGGGACCTTTATCAGTATGTGACTGGCAGAACCGGTGTTGTATGTGGAGGATGAGGGGTGCAGTAGATATCTCAGATAGGGGGGAGTGAGGCCTAAGGCCACTACACCTGTAATAACATCTGCTAAATATGTGTATGCGACATATACCATTTTATTTTATTTATTTATTTAATTGGCTATTTTTTATTTTTTTTAATGATTTATCTTTGAATCGTGTACAAAAAATGTATTGCCTTTTAAAGATTTCTGTGGAGAGAAACATTGAGTATAAACACATTTTTTCCTATACTTGTGAAAAATAAATAAAAGCGTATCGTAATTTCTTAATAGATATTTGAATATGCTCCTCTCCAGTTCTTGCTCATCAACGCCTTCCTTTAAAAACGTGACACGCATAGGTTGTGTGACAGGTCACGTGATGGTAGAGGAGCAACGGGACCAGCCGGAAGGAGGGGTGAGCCGATGTTTAACCCGATTGAACGACTAGTCTATCTAGCTAGCATTCCTCCTTGCCCCGACGCTTAGTTAGAAACAGGGAGAGAGAGATTTAAAAACGAGGATCGCAAATTAGAATTCAGAGACGGATTGGATTTGAATGATCAAGGCAACTCGGCTATTAACAACCGGACAGAAGGACTCGAAAAATGGCCACATATACACCGCTGAACCCGAAAGAACTGGCGAGGCGTGTTTGAACGCGACGGAATCTTTTTGTTTCGGTGTGATTAGCAAACCAAACGAGTTTTGGGAATAACCGAGGCCCTATATCCTCGGTGGATTCTTTCTTCTTTTTTTTTGATGAGGAGCGCAAGATTGATGACCGCAACCTTTAACAAGGCCAGAATAGCGACATCCCCTTTAAATTAAGATTAGACTGGTGCATTTATATGTAATAATATGTAAAACCGTGGTAGTCGTAAATATTGTAACGTAGTCTTGTTTGTTTGTGCAGCGACAGAAAATGGTGAGATGACTTCTCAGAATTAAAAAGATTTCATTAAGCTTACGAAGTCAGTGGAGTGAAATGTTTTTAGCTGAACGTAAACTGATAATAGTTATGATCCGTCCCTGATAAACCAAAGGAATGAAGCCAGGACATATCTTTGGGCCTGGATACGTTTTGATCGGTCTGTGTGTATGATCGGAAGGCTCGCCACAGAAGCCAACATTCCAGTGGATTCTTAAAAACCCTGGCCTTTGTTTTGTGCTTATGAACTGAAGTCGGTTAAACCGTAAACTATGCAGTAAATCGCCTTCTAACGAAGTATTGTTGGACCTTTTTACCAAGTAAGTCTTTATTAGGCCCACGTAGCTAAGAAGAAAGAGTATTTGGTGAGAAAAGTCTAGGCCTTGTGTACAGATATGCGAGTGTTGCCTGTGGAAGCTTTATAGCTGACGACGTTACACATCAAACAAATAGGCTGTAATTATGTCGCTATTGTGAGGATCAAAGTCCGTCGCAACGTGGTGCAATGTTTATTGAAGGGCTAAGGACACTTGTCACATGTATCTGATTTGCAATCCTTGTATTTTTGTTTCATCCTTGTGCCAAAAAGCTGTCACGAGCGTAATCGTATTAATTGTAAACGTACCCAAAATAGTCGGGTGTATTATTGGAAGAGGATAAAATCACAATTAATGTGCCCTTTGGAACATCGGCGTTGTATCAACCTTGGACAAGCTTCATCGATTTACAGATGGCTTTATTCAGGGTGAAGGTATAGGAATAATTTCGGCAACGCAATCTTTTACTTTATGTTCATTTCTGGACCCTCAATCGATTGAGGAACAAACAAACATAAGCGGACGAGGAAGTCAAGGCTAGCTTGTCAAGCTAAAGTAAAGGGCTACGCAGAAGGGGAGAGGAAAAGGTGAGCGTTCGTCTTTCATCAGCTGTATAGAAATAAATTCGGCTCGGCGGTGATGTAACCGTCCAAACGACCCTAATTTGGACCGATTTAATGTCTGAACCGTGTTGCTTGGTAGATCTCTGTGCCTTTATTGCTATCATACCGTAGCTGGAAATACGAACAATTTAGCTGCGAGAACTAGGCCTAGGCTGTACTACGCACAAAGTGAACCATTGGTCAGCCGTTACAGTAGCCGGTTATTGCCTAACCGTGTGATTTCAGAGAAACGAAGGCCTTGCTAACCCTTTACGGTAATTTGCATAACGTCAGCCCGGACCGTGTGTCGTAATCACCGGGGTGTTTTCGTCGTTTCCCTGAGGCCTTTCCTGGTGGCTGTGGAATCTGCCTAGGTTTACCTGCTCTGCACAAACAGGATGTGCACTGTTGCCTGGATTTAAAGCAATAGTTGAGAGCTGAGGACATTCATTCACCAGTCGGTTGGACTAAACTGGTTTAAAGTGCTAGTGATAATAATAACACTTTATTGCTGAGTTTGTTGCACAATAGACATATCACTAAAGGACTAGTAACATACTAACATACTGGACTTTCTGTATACAGAATCATAGGTCTTCCCTCAGTCCTCAAGACATTTGATCTATAGTCAGGGGCTTAGTTCATGGCTAGACATCCATAGTCAATCCATAGGATTGTTATTCTTTTTCATGTGAGAAGGTCTTCGTCGCGTGTCTGTCCGCCGCTCCCAAAATGGCCTCCAACATGGCGACCTCCGACCTGTCCGAGACGTGGAGGAACTGTTTCGAAGAGGAGCTGATCTGCCCCATCTGTCTGCACGTCTTCTCCGAGCCCATCCAGCTGCCCTGCAAGCACAACTTCTGCCGGGGCTGCATCTCCGAGGCCTGGGCTAAAGACTCCTCCCTGGTCCGCTGCCCCGAGTGCAACCACGCCTACAGCCAGAAGCCCGCTCTGGAGAAGAACCACAAGCTGTCCAACATCGTGGACAAGTTCAACGCGTTGTCTGTAGAGAAGGCCGCCTCGCCGGTGCTGCAGTGTATTCTGTGCCGCCGTGGCCCGCCGCTCCCGGCTGTCAAGGTTTGCCTGCGCTGTAGCGCCCCCTGTTGCCAGAGCCACGTCCAGACACACCTGCAGCAGCCCTGCTCCGCCCTGGGACACCTGCTGGTGGAGGCTGAGGCGGTCAAGGCCTGGACGTGTCCTCAGCACGACGAGTACAGACTGTACCACTGTGAGGCAGAACAGACAGCCGTGTGTCAGTACTGCTGCTTCACACGATGCCATCCCAGTCACGGACACGGAGTCACCGACGTGGAGCTACGCCGCAACGATATACGGGTAAGACTAAAATCTGTCTTTTACACACACTCCTTTGATTTAAGAACAAAGCGCCTCAAATTGGGTATGTGTGTGTGTGTGTGTGTGTGTCGGAGTGTCAGTCTTCGAGTGTATGCATTTTTCAATTGTGATCCAATCCAACCCCCATTCTCATCTGTTGAGAGTGACAAACAATGTGTTGGAGGGGTGGAACAATGAGGGGTTTAAGCCAGCCTTATCTCCCCAGCACAGGTGCATCCTCGCCTGGGACCACCAGCCGGGAGAATGGGGGGGAGGAATGAATTGAGATTCTTCACTCTGTTCTGTGGTAGAAGAGAAGGAATGGTTGTTTATGGTTTCCTTTTTGTTTTCTTGTGATTCTCTTATTTCCTGGGTTCTAGAAAGGAAGGCTGTGGTTGGTTTAAAAATGACCAACTATCCCCAGGTTGGGGATATGAGGGGCTAGTCAGTCATACAGGCTTTTCTCCTGACTCATATTGGTGACTACTTCTGGCTTCTTACTCTGTTTTATGGCTCTGTTAATACTCAGCGTGCATTAGCTTGTTTGTAGCCTATTCTCTCTGTGTGTGTGTGTGGGGTTTGGGGGGGGGGGGGGGAGAGAGATCAACCACATTGGAAGGGTTAGGAAGGTTCTTGTATAATGAACTACAGTGTGAATTCCTGTCCTCTGATTTTTCCCTGTGGCTGACTACCATCTCCATTTGTAATGAGTGACTCTGGGAGCCTGAAGTTAATGTACTGTGACAGTGTTACTGCTTAAGTGCATCTTGTGGTGGTGGCAGAGGGGGTAGAGATGCTCCCATGACCTCTCCACCATGGTCCCCAGCTCCACCCCACCTCCCCAGGGCATGATTGTCCTACCTCCCCATATCACTCTTCTCCACTGGGGGTCCTGGTGGAAAATGTTAGATGTGCCATTTCTACCCATCAGTCACCCCCCCAGTACCCCTTAAAGGTATTGAATATCCCCCATCCAGAGAGGTACTGCCCCAGGCTTCTGCTCTGAGCCTGAATCTATCAGCATTCAGGTCACAGACCACTACTACTGTGGGCATGCAGGAAGATACTATGAGAGCAGTGTCCTGCCATACTTGTAATATTTGCCCCCAGGAAGTGTAATTGTGGCGTGGCACTCTGGTTTGGCCAAAACACCAGCCCAGAATAATTAGTGTTTTGACAACAGTACCATGAGTGGGCCTAGTGCATGTGGTGTTCTGAGAAAGGAGGAGAGAAGAGTATCTCTCTCGCTCATTCCTCATTCACCAGAAATAGCGATTGGTTGCCATGACAGCTCCCTCCCTCAGATAAACTGTTTGTTAGATGGAGACTAAATTGGCTGCCTCAGCCAACTAGAGGCCTGATGGCGTTTCTCTTCTCATGTGATTTTATTTTATTTGTTCAGCTATGTATGAGGAGTTATCGAACCCAACTACGAATGACGTTACCGTTTCTCTCTCTCTCTCTCTGTCTCTCTGTCTCTCTGTCTCTCTGTCTCTCTGTCTCTCTGTCTCTCTGTCTCTCTGTCTCTCTCTCAGCAAAATCTATTGCGGCAGCAGGAGAGGGTGGAGGAGAGAGTTCAGGACATCGATGAGCAGCTCTGTAAACTCGACTCTGACAAGTGTGTGGTGGAGGTATGTCTGACACTCTTTCTCCCACACCCCAGCCAGTGAGCACAGACTGCACACACCCATGCATGTGTACCAGCGGTGTGTGTGTGTATGTAACGGTGTGTTCCCTCCTACAGGATAGAGTGTGTGAGCTAAAAGAGGAGGTGCGTGTGCAGTACCAGCGGATGCAGCACTTCTTGGAAGAAGACCTGTCCCGAACACTGGAGGTTCTAGAGCGGGCGCGTTCTAGGTTCTGCCAGGAGAACGCGGGCCAGGTCCTAGCTCTGGGAGAACAGAGACACGAGGCCCAGAAGCTGCTCAGCTCGGTCCACACGGCCTTCGGCAAGGCTGAGGAGCTGGGCTTCATGAAGAATACTAAACCTGTCAAGATCCTCATGGAGAGGTGAGAGATACAAAAAGGCACTTACAGACATGGCTTATTGCACACATTACAACTGTAGTCATGTTACAATTGTCCTTCTACACATTACTATTTTATTTATTTAGAACAGAATTCCAAACTCCTTACATATCTTTTTGACAGGATCAGACATGTAGCAGGGAGACAGAGCAGAAATGCGCGGGGATCGAACCGGAACTATAGTTTTAATGGAGAGCTAATATACCAGGCTTGTTACATACATATTTGTGTGTTGCAGGTCTCAAGCGTGCGTGGGAAGTACGCTCCCTCCCTACAAGGTGGGCAGTCTCAACTCTAAGCTGTTCCTGTCAGAACTCTCCAAGAGAGAGAAGAGCCTACGGAAAACACTGGAAGGTAGGATCAAGAGAATCATCTTTACAGAATCTTCACTCCTGTATCTGCTTGTTTGTGTTGGTAGATCAAGGGAATTCATATTTGGCTTTGTAAGTCTGATCCCCCTCTCTCTCCCTCCCCCCTCCAGCCCCCCTAGCCCCTCCCTCCTCGTTCCTCCAGTCCGTCCAGGCGTATCCCAGCGGCCTTGGCTCCGGGGCAGAGAAACGCAAACACTCCTCTGCGTTCCCAGAAAGCAACGGAAGTGCCGGGAAAACATCTGCTTCCGGGTTCAAGGACTCCTCATCCAAGCAGCCCTACCTAGGCCCAAACTCTGCCCCCGGGGAGGGCCAATCCTCCAATCAGCAGCCTCTGGTTCCCTGTGGCCCCTCCCACATGAACGAAAATGGCGGAACAGGAAGTGGAAGTGGCTCTCTAACAAATCACCATTCAGGGTCTGTGTTCAGTCCCTCCCACTTCCCCCCTGCTGGCGGTAGCTCCTCCCATACTTCTCAACAGGCAGTGCTCCCCCAGTATGGCGGGCGTAAGATCCTGGTGTGTACCATGGATAACTGCTACTGCTCTGGGGTACCCTCTGTGTCGGGCCACCGCGGCCACCCTCCCTACCCACGTTCAGGCTCCTTTCCCTGGGTAAGCACCCAGGACTACCCCCCTCCCCCTGGCCTGGCCTCTGGAGCTCCGGCCATGCAAGGGCTGGCTGTCAGAGACTGGATAGATGCACAGCAGACTCACAGACACACAGACTTCTATGGCCTGTATGGGCAGCCCTCCACCAAGCACTATGTCACCAGTTAACACACATACATACATTTATCTATACACACACATACTTCTACAGGCAAACAGCTCTCTACTAAGCACTACGCTACTAGTTAAATAAACACGTCTACACATGTAGACATACATGCATACATACATGCATACATACATACATACATACATACAGGTACACACAGACGTTCACTTCTACATATTATACGGACAGTCCTCTGCTAAGCACCATGTTACGACTCGTATAGATGCACTTACAAGCACTCTCGGGGGCAGGGTTGACATGCATTCGTTGTCTCTGTCAGACAGACACAGTGTACTGTATGATGATATACGTGTCTTTGTGCAAAAACTGTTGACGCTGAAGCACTTTGGCTCAACTGAAATGTTTTAGCGACATCTCCTTCCCCGTCGTAGTGAGATCGATAGCCTTATGTTATAATTATTTTCCATGTTTATTGAACATGGTCTGATAACTGTAAAGAGAACAATGGTTTATTACTGTTACAGCTCTGGTTTTGTCTCCTCTCCTTGCTGAGTTCAGGGATGTACTGTGCAGCTTGAACACACTCGCTCTTCCAAGTTCTCTTCTGTGTGTCGGCTGGGACCCCCTCCCATGCACTTTGGGGGATGGGGTGTGTTGGGATTTCTCTCTGTGTTGAAGTTGCTCTGTAGACAGGTCTAGGATTAGCTTACCCTCCCTATAGACACAGGTCCAGGATCAGCTTACCTGTCCCCCAGTCCTTACCTTAAACATCAGTGGGTCAAATGGCAGAAACTGTCCCTAGATCAGGGTTTAGGAGCAACTGTAAACCTACTTCATTATGGACCTTCTTTATTCCCGTTGATCCAAATCCCATCGGAGAGGGGATCTGACCCCCTTCCGTTGTGCTGCCAGGCTTTCCATCGGATTGAATTCTTCCATCTGAGAGAGCTCCTTTTTTAATTTTATTATTATTAATATATGGATCATGACACGAGTGATTCCCATATGGCATATGAGTAATCATACCATATGAGCAGGTATCATGTTTGTCTTGAAGACGATTGGACTCGTAGACAGGATGGTGGCTCGGCGAGCAACTACATGGCCTGGACTGTACTGGACAGACCAAACAAATCAACTCAAGCATCTGGGAGTGTGACGGTGACTATGCGTTAATAATGTACTTCCTGCAGGGTGACGTCACTTCCTTTTAACAAGCACACGCTCTCAGCTTCCTGTTTGCAGCTGTAAGCATGCGGGGAAGAGTTTTATAAAGCACTCTGGAATAAAACATTTAAAAAAACCAAGAAATAAAAAAAGATGAGTGGAAGTAATGGTTGAGGGTTTTTTTTCATGAACTTTTTCTAAGAAACTGGACTGTTTGACTTCAGCATTGGTTAAAAAACATGCTGGAAAGGAACTGTTACAAGAACAGTCGACCAATAGAAGAAGAAAAAAAATCGAACTTTTTTTTTTTTTTTTTGTAAATATTTTGAAATGAAAAATAAAGGACGTCAATTGGAGGGTTCCAAATAAATCAAGGCATTTAATTAAGTTACTTCCTTCCATTTCTTGATCACAACCCAAGTCTCTTCCTCT
Source organism: Salmo trutta (assembly GCF_901001165.1). Classification (NCBI taxonomy): domain Eukaryota; kingdom Metazoa; phylum Chordata; class Actinopteri; order Salmoniformes; family Salmonidae; genus Salmo; species Salmo trutta. Next base: position 50,997,816 of record NC_042974.1, on the reverse strand, counting down.
TTTCTCTTGTCAGACTTTATTTTCAGATCTGTCAAGTAAATAGTTTCTTACTGATACTGAACTACACTTCTACATTTATGTGGATGCTACCATGATGATGATGATGATGGATAATCCTGGCTGAATCGTGAATAATGAGTGAGAAAGTTAGACGCACAAATATCATACCCCCAAGACGTAATAACCTCCCACCATTACAATAACAGGTGGTGAGCATTTTTATGATATTTGTGTGTCTAACTTTCTCAGTCATTAATCACGGTTCATTCAGGGTTATCCATCATGGTAGCATCCACGTTCATGTATAATGTTTAAACATATTCTATTCTTATTTACATTAAGTCACCCCAAAATGACTACATGATTTACCGTTCATTTCTTTTGGGCACTAAACAACCAAAACAAACAGCAAATGCATCCAACAAATGTGTAGAGTCACAAGCTTGATGTAGTCATTGTGTGCTATGAATATGGGACCAAATACTTAACTTTTCACTACTTTAATACACATATGTGAATTTGTCCCAATACTTTTGCTCCCCCAAAATGGGGGTGACTATGTACTAACAGTGATGTAATTTCTAATAGGTTCACCCAATATGCATGAAAATACACTCATTAAAGCTGACAGTCTGCACTTTAACCTCATAGTCATTGTTTGATTTCAAATCCGAGTATAGAATCAAAAGAAGAGAAAATGCTTTACTGTGCCAAAAATTAGAGTGCCCTGTAAACATCATTGCTTGGTATGTGGTGGGTTGAAGAGGAGACTCCCATAAGAATACAACCACCACACCTGGGTGTTCGTCTGAGTGAAACTCCCAGAAGACCCTGTGGTCAGGGATGGTAGACATGCAGTCAAAGTTGTGCTGCTCTTTCTCTGTAGTGATGAGTCGGGGGTGGGAGCCTCTTTCCCTCCATCTCACACACTGGATCAAAGTCATTCAGCTCTGTCTCTGGTGGAGTCAGGGGTGGGGAAGTTGGTAAAACCTTGAGGATAGGTTATAAAGAAAGCTGAGCTCCACTAAACAAACTGGTTGGAGAAGTCATCTTATCTCTGAGGCAAGGTTGGTCTGTGGAGAGCCAGGCGCCTGAATCTGGGTCAGAATCTTGGGTTGGCTGTCCGCTCCCTCACCCATACAGTTGTCTGTTAACCAGAGAAATTACCGAAAGAGAAACTGAGATCCACCCACTTCGCCCACCAACAGAACTACATACTAACATCAGTAGGTTTTTATTGCAGTGGAAACTTCATGGGTAGTGGAGGCACATCCTGAGAAAGAGAGAGAGGAATCTGTCTATCAGGGTGGGTGTGTTTCAGGCTGACTAAGCTGTAGCTTTAAAGCTTTCTGCCACCTAGCACTTTGGACCTCAATCCTCTTCAGCTAGCAGGGATGATCCACTATTAGAGTGTGTGCTTGTGTCAGAGAGTTTTTATTTTTGTATTATTTTTATTAGCCCATCCGCAAGCTAGCTGATTCTCCTTTGGATGATAACAGTAACTTTGTTTTACATTTGAGTTCTTTACAGCTATTTTGTTACATATACATTATTTATACATTTCACATTTATGATATTTCTATACACAGTATTACATGACAGAAAATAGTTTGGTTTACACATTAAATGGTACTCAGAAATATCTGGTATACATGATACAGTACATGTTCTTTTTGGTACTAACTATTACAGATCATGAGCTTTTAGCATAGGGGAGATTTTGTGTATGTGTGAAGAGAGGAGGACATTACTATCTGCTCGTCGTCAACAAGGTTTGGCTTGACTAATACGTTTCTTTAAACCCATATTCCTAGCTAGGCCATGCATGTGCAGGTTCACTAATCTCTCCATCATCAGCGTGTCGATACCTAGCTCTGGTCCAGGGCATTAGTGTGGCTTGCTAACGCTGAGCTCCGTATTAGCAAGCTGCACTTAATGCCCTGGACCAGAGCTAGTTGATGTACGATGGTTTGGACAGTGAGGTGAATTGTAGATCAGATAATCTGCAGCAAAGCACGGAGTTTAGGCCGACCCTGGCCAACAAACAGTATCACATGACTCTGTTAATAAACGAGCCAGCATAGCACCGACAGAGATGATCGCCTCGCTTCGAGTTCTTAGAAAACTATGCACCATTTTTTTTAATGTATTATTTCTTACATTGTTACCTCGGGAAATCTTAAGTCTTATTACATACAGCCGGGAAGAGCTATTGGATATAAGAGCAATGTCAATTTACCAACATTACGACCAGGAATACGACTCCTGAAGTGGATGCTCTGTTCGGACCACCACCCAGGACAATGGAGCTAATTCCAGTAGGCGATCCAAAACAACGACGCAGCAGACGAAGCGGCCACCTGGCCAGGCTCCGCAGACGTGCACACCGCTCCCGAGTATACTACTAGCCAATGTCCAGTCTCTTGACAACAAGGTAGATGAAATTCGACCAAGGGTTGCCTTCCAGAAAGACATCAGAGATTGTAACATTCTCTGTTTCACGGAAACATGGCTCTCGGGATACATTGTCGGAATCGTTTCAGCCACCGGGCTTCTCCATGCATCGCGCCGACAGAGATAAACACCTCTGGGAAAAGGAAGGGCGGGGGTGTATGCTTTGATTAACGACTCATGGTGTAATCATAACAACATACAGGAACTCAAGTCCTTCTGCTCAGCTGATCTAGAATTCCTTACAATCAAGTGCCGGCCATTTTACCTACCAAGAGAATTCTCGTCAGTTATAGTCACAGCTGTGTACATTCCCCCTCAAGCAGACACCAAGACGGCCATCAAGGAACTTCACTGGACTATATGCAAACTGGAAACCATACATCCTGAGGCTGCATTTATTGTAGCTAGGATTTTTAACAAAGCAAATTTGAGAACAAGTCTACCTAAACTCTTCCAGCATATTGATTGCGCTACGCGCATGCGCAATACCCTCGACCACTGCTACTCTAACTTCCGCGATGCATACAAAGCCCTCCTCCGCCCTCCCTTTGGCAAATCCGACCATGACGCCATCTTGCTCCTTCCGTCTTATAGGCAGAAACTCAAACAGGATGTACCAGTGACGAGAATCATTCAACGGTGGTCCGAAGAATCGGAAGCCACGCTTCAAGATTGTTTTGATCACAAGGACTGGAATATGTTCTGGTCAGCCTCAGAGAACAACATCGACCTATACGCTGACTCGGTGAGTGTGTTTATTAAGAAGTGCATTGGAGATGTTGTACCCACTGTGACTATTAAAAGCTACCCTAACCAGAAACCGTGGATGGATGGCGGCATTCTCGCAAAACTGACAGCGCGATCCAGCGCATTTAACCATGGAAAGAGGTCTGGGAATATGTCTGATTATAAACAGTGTAGCTATTCCCTGCGCAAGGCAATCAAACAAGCAAAATGCCAGTACAAGGACAAGGTGGAGTCGCAATTCAATGGCTCAGACACGAGACGTATGTAGCAGGGTCTACAGGAAATCACGGACTACAAAAAGAAATCCAGCTACATCACGGACACCGACGTTACGCTTCCAGACAAACTAAACACCTTCTTTTCCCGCTTTGAGGATAATACAGTGCCACCGTCGCAGCCCGCTAACAAGAACTGCGCCCCTCCACTCTCCTTCTCTGTGGCTGACGTGAGTAAAACGTTTAAACGTGTTAACCCTCGCAAGGCTGCTGGCCCAGATGGCAACCTAGCCATGTCCTCAAAGCATGTGCAGACCAGCTGGCTGGTGTATTTACGGACATATTTAATCGCTCCCTATTCCAGTCTGTTGTCCCCACATGCTTCAAGATGGCTACCATTGTTCCTGTACCCAAGAAGGCAAAAATAACTGAACTAAATGACTACCGCCCTGCAACACTCACTTCTGTCATGAAGTGCTTTGAGAGAATAGGCAAGGATCATATCACCTCCACCTTACCGGCCACCCTAGACCCACCTCAGTTTGCATATCGCCCCAACAGGTCCACAGATGATGCAATTGCCATCACACTGCCCTATCCCATCTGGACAAGAGGAATACCTATGTAAGAATGCTGTTCATTGACTACAGCTCAACATTCAACACCATAGTACCCTCCAAGCTCATCATCAAGCTGGAGACCCTGGGTCTGAACCCTGCCCTGTGCAATTGGGTCCTGGACTTTGACAGGCCGCCCCCAGGTGGTGAAGGTAGGAAACATCTTCGCTGACCCTCAATACTGGGGCCCCACAAGGGTGCGTGCTCAGCCCCCTCCTGTAATCCCTGTTCACCCATGACTGCGTGGCCATGCACGCCTTCAACTCAATCATCAAGTTTGCGGACGACACAACAGTAGTGGGCTTGATTACCAACAACGACGAGATGGCCTACAGGGAGGAGGTGAGGGCCCTCGGAGTGTGGTGTCAGGAAAACAACCGCTCACTCAATGTCAACAAAACAAAGGAGATGATCGTGGACTTCAAGAAACAGCAGAGGGAGCACCCCTCTATCCACATTGAAGGGACAGCAGTGGAGAAGGTGGAAAGTTTGAAGTTCCTCGGCGTACACATCACGGACAAACTGAAATGGTCCACTCACGCAGACAGTGTGGTGAAGAAGGAGCAACAGCGCCTTTTCAACCTCAGGAGGCAGAAGACATTTGGCTTGTCACCCAAAACCCTGACAAACTTTTACAGATGCGCAATTGAGAGCATCTTGTCGGGCTGTATCACAGCCTGGTACGGCAACTGCACCACCCTCAACCACAAGGTTCTCCAGAGGGTGGTACGGTCTGCACAACGCATCACCGGGGGCAAACTACCTGCCTTCCATGACACCTACAGCACTCGATGTCACAGGAAGGCCAAAAAGATCATCAAGGACATCAACCACCCGAGCCACTACCTGTTCACACCTCTACGATCCAGAAGGCGAGGTTAGTACAGGTGCATCAAAGCTGGGATAGGCCATCTGACTGCTAAACAGCAATCACTAATTCAGAGAGGCTGCTGCCTGCATTGAGGCCCAATCACTTGCCACTTTAATAAATGGATCACTAGTCACTTTAAACAATTGCACTCTAAATAATGCCACTTTAATAATGTTTACATATCTTACATTACTCATATCACATGTATATACTGTATGTTATACCATCTATTGCACCATGCCTATGCCGCTCGGCCATCGCTCATCCATATACTTACATGTACATATTCTCATTCACCCCTGTAGATGTGTGTATTAGGTAGTTGTTGTGGAATTGTTAGATTACTTGTTAGATATTACTGCACTGTCGGAACTAGAAACACAAGCATTTTGCTACACTCGCATTAACATCTGCTAACCATGTGTATGTGACAAATAAAATTTGATATGCTAACCCTATTATCTGTAGCGCTCATGGGCAGATAGACTCAGGAAGACATGGGCTTGGTGGGTGAGGTAGGAAGATGTATTAGGTGTATTGAGAGTATGAAATGTTAAGATAAATCAAACCAAAGTGATTTACATTCTTATAATTCATGATCCTTTTCCCCTCCACGTCTCCCCCACCTTCTGTACAACTCCCACTTATGTCCTATCTGTTGGTGGGATATGAAATCTGTTTCCTGTTTCATCTGTAATCATCGCAACTCAGACGTGATTGGTTGAAGAGAAAGAGGCCGGTAGGAAGCGTGCTGGTCTCTCTCTCTCTCTCTCTCTCTCTCTCTCTCTCTCTCTCTCTCTCTCTCTCTCTCTCTCTTGATTAAAGAGGAGAAAAAGGCAGTAATCCTGTCACCTCAAAGATAGGCATCACACTCCCCTCTGTCTGGCTCCTCATGTTGCCCACACACACGACTTTTATGCACAGAAAAACCAACCACAGAACTTAGTCATTCAGATTGTTGAAGATAACAGGCCTTAAAGGCCCAGATTGTCCTGTATTTTATATCTATTTTCACACTATACATTTTTAAATGTATCCTTTATTTAACTAGGGAAGTCAGTTAAGAACAAGTTCTTATTTACAATAACGGCCTACACTAGTCGAACCTGGATGATGCTGAGCTAATTGTGCGTCGCCCTTTGGGAACTCCCAATCACGGCCGGTTGTGATACAGCCTGGATTCAAACCAGGGTGTCTGTAATGACGCCTCAAGCACTGAGATGCAGTGCCTTAGACCGCTGCGCCACTCAGGAGGCTGGAATAATACTGTGAAATAGTGAAAATTATCATGATGCCTTTTTAGTGTAAGCTGTTTGAAAGACTGCCTGAAATGTCAGCCTGTTAGGGTGGGATGGAGTTTTTGCCTGCCTGGTGACATCCCCAGGCAGTAAATTAGTTAATAGACCAATAAGAAATAGAGATCCAAATCTTTCTGCCAATAACAGCTAATTTTTTGTTTTCTGCTGCCCACTCAGAAAATTCCCAGAAAATTCTCACTTGAGAAATTGATCTATGCAAAAGTATGTGGACATCCCTTCAAATTAGTGGATTCGACTATTTCAGCCACACCCATTGCTGACAGGTAAAAAATAAAATTCAGCACACAACATTGGCAGTGAAATGGCCTTACTGAGAGCTCAGTGAATTTCAACATGGCACTGTCATAGGATGCCACCTTTCCAACAACTCTGTTCGTCAAATATATGCCCTGCTAGAGCTGCCCTGATCAACTGTAAGTGCTGTTAATGTGAAGTGGAACCGTCTAGGAGCAACAATGGCTCAGTCGAGAAGTGGTAGGCCACACAAGCTCACTGAACGGGACCGCCAAATGCTGAAGCAAGTAAAAATCATCTGTCCTCAGTTGCAACACTCACTACAGAGTTCCAAACTGCCTCTGGAAGCAATTTCAGCACAATAACTGTTCGTCGGGAGCTTCATGAAATGGGTGTCCATGGCCAAGCAGCCACACATAAGCCTAAGATCACCATGCGCAATACCAAGCGTCGGCTGGAGTGGGGTAAAGCTCGCCGCTATTGGACTCTGGAGCAGTGGAAACGCGTTCTCTGGAGTGGGGAATCACGCTTCACCATCTGGCAGTCAGACAGACGAATCTAGGTTTGGCAGATGCCAGGAGAGCCCTACCTGCCCCAATACATAGTGCTAACTGTAAAGTTTGGTGGAGAAGGCATAATGGTCTGGGGGTGTTTTTCATGGTTCGCGCTAGGCCCCTTAGTTCCAGTGAAGGGAAATCTTAACGATACAGCATACAATTACATTCTAGACTATTCTGTGCTTTCAACTTTGTGGCAACAGTTTGGGGAAGGCCCTTTCCTGTTTCAGCATGACAATGCCCCTGTGCACAAAGCAAGGTCCATAAAGAAACGGTTTGTCAAGATCAGTGTGGAAGAACTTGACTGGCCTGCATAAAGCCCTGACCTCAACCCCACCAAACACTTTTGGGATGAATTGGAACGCCGACTGCGAGCCAGGCCTAATCGTCCAACATCTGTGCCGACCTCACTAATGCTCGTGGCTGAATGGAAGCATGTCCCCACAGCAACGTTCCAACATCTAGTGGAAAGCCTTCCCAGAAGAGTGGAGGCTGTTAAAGCAGCAAAGTGGAGACCAACTCCACATTAATGCCAATGATTTTGGAATGAGACGTTCAACGAGCAGGTGTCCACATAGTTTTGGTCATGTAGTGTACTTAATTGTTACCCATAAATGATTTGATAGAGATAAAAACTGCTGCTCTGTGCCCAAATATGTCTTAAAAAAATGTTTATTTAACTAGGCAAGAACAAATTCTTATCTACAATGACGGCCTACCAAAACACCTCCTGCGGTAAATAAAATAAATAAAATATAGGACAAAACACACATCACGACAAGAGAGGCAACACAACACTACATAAAGAGAGACCTAAGACAACATAGCAAGGCAGCAGCACATGACAACACAGCATGGTAGCAACAACAACAACAACATGGCAGCAGCTCAACATGGTACAAACATTATTGGGCACAGACAACAGCACAAAGGGCAAGAAGGTAAAGACAGCAATACATCAAGCAAAGCAGCCACAACTGCCAGTAAGAGTGTCCATGATTGAGACTTTGAATGAAGAGCTAAAACTGTCCAGTTTGAGTGTTTGATGCAGCTTGTTCCAGTCGCTAGCTGCAGCGAACTGAAAAGACCCAGGGATGTGTGTGCTTTGGGGACATTTAACAGAATGTGTCTGACGGGTGTTGTTTGTATGTGGAGGATGGGGGCTGCAGTAAATATCTCACATAGGGGGGAGTGAGGCCTAAGAGTTTAAAAAAAAAATAAGCATCAACAGTGTGTCTTGCGACGGGTAAACAGTGATGACCAGTTTACAGAGGAGTATACAGTCATGGCCAAAAGTTGAGAATGACAGAAATATTAATTTTCACAAAGTTTGCTGCTTCAGTGTCTAGATATTTTTGTCAGATGTTACTATGGAAAACTGAAGTATAATTACAAGCATTTCATAAGTGTCAAAGGCTTTTATTGACAATTACATGAAGTTGATGCAAAGAGTCAATATTTGCAGTGTTGACCTTTTTTTCAAGTCCTCTGCAATCCGCCCTGGCATGCTGTCAATTAACTTCTGGGCCACATCCTGACTGATGGCAGCCCATTCTCGCATAGAGTTTGTCAGAATTTGTGAGTTTGTGTTTGTCCACCCGCCTCTTGAGGATTGACCACAAATTCTCAATGGGATTAAGGTCTGGGGAGCTTCCTGGCCATGGACCCAAAATATCAATGTTTTGTTCCCCGAGCCACTTAGTTATCACTTTTGCCTTATGACAAGGTGCTCCATCATGCTGGAAAAGGCATCGTTTGTCACCAAACTGTTCATGGATGGTTGGGAGAAGTTGCTCTCGGAGGATGTGTAGTACCATTCTTTATTCATGGCTGTGTTCTTAGGCAAAATTGTGAGTGAGCCCACTCCCTTGGCTGAGAAGCAACCCCAAACATGAATGGTCTCAGGATGCTTTACTGTTGGCATGACACCAGACTGATGGTAGCGCTCACCTTGTCTTCTCCGGACAAGCTTTTTTCCGGATGCCCCAAACAATCGAAAAGGGGTTTCATCAAAGAAAATTACTTTACCCCAGTCCTTAGCAGTCCAATCCCTGTACCTTTTGCAGAATATCAGTCTGTCCCTGATGTTTTTCCTGGAGAGAAGTGGCTTCTTTGCTGCCCTTCTTGACACCAGGCCATCCTCCAAAAGTCTTCGCCTCACTGTGTGTGCAGATGCACTCACACCTGCCTGCTGCCTTTCCTGAGCAAGCTCTGTACTGGTGGTGCCCCGATCCCGCAGCTGAATCAACTTTAGGAGACGGACCTGGCGCTTGCTGGACTTTCTTGGGCGCCCTGAAGCCTTCTTCACAACAATTGAACCGCTCTCCTTGAAGTTCTTGATGATCTAATAAATGGTTGATTTTGGTGCAATCTTACTGGCAGCAATATCCTTGCCTGTGAAGCCCTTTTTGTGCAAAGCAAGGATGACGGAACATGTTTCCTTGCAGTTAACCGTGTTTGACAGCGGAAGAACAATGATTCCAAGCACCACCCTCCTTTTGAAGCTTCCAGTCTGTTATTCGAACTCAATCAGCATGACAGTGATCTCCAGCCTTGTCCTCGTCAACACTCACACCTGTGTTAACGAGAGAATCACTGACATGTCAGCTGGTCCTTTTGTGGCAGGGCTGTTTTTTGGGGATTCAGTTAATTTGCATGGCAAAGAGGGACTTTGCAATTAATTGCAATTCATCTGATCATTCTTCATAACATTCTGGAGTATATGCAAATTGCCATCATACAAACTGAGGCAGCAGACTTTGTGAAAATTAATATTTGTGTCATTCTCAAAACTTTTGGCCACGACTGTAGAGTGCAGTGATGTGTCCTATAAGGAGCATTGGTGGCAAATCTGATGGCCGAATGGTAAAGAACATCTAGCTACTCGAGAGCACCCTTACCTGCCAAACCATAAATTACATCTTTGTTATCGAGCATGGTTAGGATGGTCATCTGAATCAGGGTTAGTTTGGCAGCTGGGGTGAAAGAGGAGCGATTACGATAGAGGAAACCAAGTCTAGATTTAACTTTAGCCTGCAGCTTTGATATGTGCTGGGAGAAGGACAGTGTACCGTCTAGCCATACTCCCAAGTACTTGTATGAGGTGACTACCTCAAGCTCTAAACCCTCAGAGGTAATAATTACACCTGTCAGGAGAGGGGCATTATTCTTACCAAACCACATGACCTTTGTTTTGGAGGTGTTCAGAACAAGGTTAAGGGTAGAGAAAGCATGTTGAACACTAAGAAAGCTTTGTTGTAGGGCGTTTAACACTAAATCCAGGTAGGGGCTAGCTGAGAATAAGACTATCATCTGCATATAAATGGATGAGAGCTTCCTACTGCCTGAGCTACATTGTTGATGTAAATTGAGAAGAGCGGGGGCCTAGGATCGAGCCTTGGGGTACTCCCTTGGTGACAGGCAGTGGCTGAGACAGCAGATGTTCTGGCTTTATACACTGCACTCTTTGAGGTAGTTAGCAAACCAGGCCAAAGACCCCTCAGAGACACCAATACTCCTTAGCCGGCCCACAAGAATGGAATGGTCTACCGTATCAAAAGCTTTGGTCAAGTCAATAAAAATAGCAGCACAACATTGCTTAGAATCAAGGGCAATGGTGACATCATTGAGGAACTTTAAGGTTGCAGTGACACATGTATAACCTGAGCAGAAACCAGATTGCCTACCAGAGAGAATACTATAGACATCAAGAAAGATTTCCCAACACTTTGATAAACAGGGCAAAATAGAAATAGGCCTGTAACAGTTTGATCTCCCCCTTTAAAGTCGCATTAGAAGGGGTGGGAGATGAGCAAATGCTGGACGGGCAAGCAGGCATGGCTGAGTCAAATAGGAATCCTGACTTAATGAAGTGGTGATTAAAGAGCTCAGCCATGCACTGCTTGTCAGTAACAACCACATCATCAACATTAACTGACATGGGCAGCAAATTACACCCTATTACCTATGTAGCGCACCACTTTTGACAAGGGCCCAAAGGGCTCTGGTCAAAAGTAGTGCACTGTGTAGGAAATAGGGTGCCATTTGGGACGTAGCCTCTCGGTCTGGGCCCAGAGATTTAACGACATCTACACTTTGATCTTAACGTCGGAGCATAAAGATCTAGTTTAACAGACACTTTGATCCAAAGTCACATAGTTAGCAGCATATATATTCAGATAGTGCCTGGCCCAAGTAGGAATCGAGAGAGAAAGAGTGTTTCACAATCGGTCTTTGTAAGAGCACAGAGACCTTTTATAGTCCCACAGCCACAGGCCCTCAGAATGCATCGCACTCTCACACGCACACAGCTGGATGTCAGTGTTTTATGGCCAGTGTTCTCTCCCCTGTAGCAGATGCAACACCCTCACAACTATGTGCAGCAGGCCTGAACCAACCACGGAACAGCTGTGGTCTGACTAGTAGTTAACATAGGCCTGTAAGAGTCGACAGTGGCGGAAGGCTGCCACCCACACACACACACACACACACACACACAGAGAGAGAGGAAGCTGCCCCATTCAGGGGCCCAACCAGCTGGGCCTTTTCAATGTCAAAACCAGCTGACCCCACCTGTGTGAGGCGAGGTTGGTCTGTGACCCCACCTGTGTGTGTGAAGCTAGTGTTTCGGAGATGCAAAGGGCTCTGGTGTGGGGTCTCTCCAAGGACTGGCAACGACAAGGGTATAGGCAGCGAACATGTAAAGTGGTGTCCTCCACAGCTCATCACACAGAACTGTGTGTGTGTTGGCGGGGCCTCTTTACACTGCCACTACAGCTCAGAAAGAAATGCAATTTTTCTCATCACATTTTATTCGCGGACCTTCAATCCTTGGACAGATCACATTCAAGAATATCAAAAGGAAAAAGCCTTGTGTAAATGCCCTCTAAAACACAAGACAATCAAACACTTGAGAAATACACTGTCATTTAATCCCCATTAAAATCTAACACCACCAGTGGAGGCTGGTGGGAGGAGTTATAGGAGGACAGGCTCATCGTAATGGCTGGAATGGAATGACCGGAACAGAGTCAAACATGTGGTTTCCATGTTTGATACCGTTCCAATTATTCCATTTCAGCCATTACAATGAGCCCATCCTCCTATAGCTCCTCCCACCAGCCTCCACTGATCAACACACACATTACATATGCAAATACAATAGATTACATAGTACAGGTGTAATATATACTCTACTGCATGCACATAACATATGAATAGGGGAGCCAGGTAGCCTAGTGGTTAGAGCGTTAGACTTGTAACCGAAAGGTTGCAAGATCAAATCCCCGAGCTGACAAGGTAAAAACATGTAATTCTGCCCCTGAACAAGGCAGTTAACCCACTGTTCCTAGGCCATCATTGAAAATAAGAATTTGTTCTTAACTGACTTGCCTAGTTAAATAAAGGTAAAATAAAAAAAATATATGGGGGCGAGTTATATACAATTGATCATCCAAAATGTAGTCCTTTTCCATTTTATTTATTAGGCTTTGTCCAAAATGGCACACTATTCACTAGATAGGGCTCTACTCATATGGGCTGTGGTCGACTCTAGTTCACAATTTAGGGAACAGGGTGCCATTTCAGAGTTGCCCTATAGTGTTTTTTTATTTTTACATATTAACACACGTAACCTTTTCACAGGGGAGTAAAGCACAGTATACAATGTTGCCCTGTCATCCTAGTAAACCACACACCGTATCTGTTATTTGTAAGCAAATTACCCTCTACTTCACCATAAATAAAGAATTACAAAAATATACCCTACTTCCAACAGAACTGCAGCGAGAAAAGAGCTTGGAGCAAGGAATAAAAAACTGAGCAAACTGTACGAATAAGAAAAATGTGGCAAGAGAGGAGAGAGAAAGAGATCGAATGAGAGGGGGAGAGAAGTAGTCTGGGTAACAGTCTGTTTTGCTACCATTCCACTCCTTGCCACTCCTGTGATGCTTTGGCATACAGTATGACAGAGTAGAAGGAGTGGAATATAAGACAAACGGACTGGTACCCAGGCTAGGAGAGGGAAGAGAGAAGAGAGGCTGGTGTTGTGGTGAAGGACAGTAGAAAGGTCTGGAATGTCCTGGGGCGGAATTTCTTAACAGGGTGGAGGTGATATGGTTAGGCTGGTGGGTCTCCTGGGATGGGTTTCCTTCCCTTTGTACCCCCAAATACAAATACTCCATTTTGAAGAGCAACAATGGAAGTTGTAGTTCTAGCGAGAATTGTAGTTTAGTAAACAATGTGTAGTGACCAGCAAGGCAGTTAAAAACGTTCTTCAAGTCCATGTTTAGTGCGTACATTCACAGGTACAACACGTCCTCCCACAGGCTAAGAGGGTGTGTGTGTGTATGAGAAAGCAGACAGCTGTGCTACTTCTTCTTAGCATTGACACTCTTGCAGACCCAGTTCATTCCGTCCTGAAAGGAAACAGAAAGAATAAATGTTACTTCCTGAAGTGAAAACATGAATTGACCCCAACCCCTGTTGTAGATGTATGGGTTAGGGCTGGTGTCTCACCTGTACCCCCTCTCCAGTGAGGGCGGAGCAGGACTGGATCTGCCAGACGCGGTCCCGGATAGTGTGCAGGTTGAGTCCCTCAGCGATCTCAGAAGCTGGGGCAGCCGTCAGCAGGTCTTGCTTGTTGGCAAAGATCAGCACTGGAACCCCACTCAGCTTCTCCTCATCCAACAGCTCAGCCAGCTCCTAGAACACAAACACAAATCAGCCTGGGATCCCAATATAAACTTAAATATACGTAGAATATGCACATTACACAGCCCAGAAACATCACTGAAGAGAATGAAAACTCACCTGTCCCGTCTCTTCAAATCTTTTTCTGTCTGCACTGTCGATGACGTAAATCTGAAATACGGTAGTATCTCCATTCAAAATGATTAATCACACACTACTGGTGTGTGTATGTATGTATGCACATATATAAATATAAAAGTCATACCCCCGTAAAGGAAGCCATGGTTGAGCCACTCACCAGCACGTCAGTGTTCTCAAAGTAGTTTCTCCAGTAGGGTCTGATCTTCCTCTGTCCCCCGATGTCCCACACATTCAGCTTAAAACCCTGAGACTGAACACTCTTTATGTTGAATCCCTGGAGAGAGAGGGGGGGCTTGGGTTTAGAAGTGTTAAGGCTCAATTTGAACAAACCTAACGCAATGGTAAAACTAAGTGCTGGCAGCAGGGCTGGGTTTCGCGGAATAAACAAGCTGTAGGTGTGACGAGGGCTTGGCCACTCACTGGCCAATCAAGGTGTTCCATGGCTTAATACTGGATGAGTTTCTCTCAAGTTCTGTAGGTTATTGACGGTCTTTGTAAGTTATTGACAACTAACATACTCTTTAAACGGAATCATGGCTCTCTCCGGATATACCGTCACCATCCATACAGCCAGCTGGGTTCTCAGTACACCGCGCAGACAGGAATAAAGAACTCTGAGTTGAAGAAAGGTGGGGGTGAATGTTTCATAATTAACTACTCATGGTGCGATTGTGATAATGTACAGAAACTCAAGTCCTTTTGTTCACACGACCTAGAATACCTCACAATCAAATGCTGACCGTATTACCTCCCAAGAGAATTCTCTGGTTATAGTCACAGCCGTGTATATTCACCCTCAAGCCGATACCACGACGGCCCTCAAGGAACTATACTGGACTTTGTTCAAACTGGAAACCATATATCCTGAGGCCGCATTTATTGTAGCTGGGGATTTTAAAGCAAATTTGAGGAAAACGCTACCGCAGTTCTATTAACAACTTGACTGTAGTACTCGCGCTGCTAAAACACTCGACCACTGCTACTCCAACTTCCGGGATGCCTACAAGGCTCTCCCCTGCCCTCGGCAAAACAGATCATGACTTAATTTTATTTACCTCATCCTATAGGCAGAAACTCAAACAGGAAGGACCCGTGCTAAGGTATATTCAACGCTGATCTGACCAATTGGAATCCAGGCTTCAAGATTGTTTTGATCACGCGAACTGGGATATGTTCCTGGTAGTCTCTGAGAATAACATTGACGTATACACTGAAACGGCGACCGAGTTCATCAGGAAGTGTATGGCGGATGTTGTTTCCACTGTAACTATTAAAACCTACCCAAATCAGAAACTGTGGACAGATGGCAGCATTCGCGCAAAACTGAAAGTGCGAACCCCTGCATTTAACCATGGCAAGATGACTGGGAATATGGTTGAATACAAATACTGTAGTTATTACCTCTGTAAGGCAATCAAAACAGGAAAAACGTCAGTACAGAGACAAAGTGGAGTCGCAATTCAACGGCTCAGACACAAGACATAAGTGGCAGGGTCTACAGACAATCACGGATTACAAAGGGAAAACCAGCCACGTCGAGGACACCGGCGTCGTGCTCCCGGACAAGCTAAACACATTCTTCACCCGCTTTGAGGATATCACAGTGCCACCGACGCGGCCCGCTTCCAAGGACTGTGGGCTCTCATTCTCTGTGGCCGACATGATTAAGACATTTAAACGTATTAACCCTCGCAAGGCTGTCGGCCCAGACGGCATCCCTAGCCGCATCCTCAGAGCATGCGCAGACCAGCTGGCTGGAGGTAACTGAACTAAATGACTATCACCCCGTAGCACTCACTTCTGTCATCATGAAGTGCTTTGAGAGACTAATCATAGATCATATTACCTCTACCTTACCTGACACACTACCCACTTCAATTTGCATACTGTCCAAATAGATCCACAGACAATGCAATCGCCATCGTACTGCCCTATCCCATCTGGACAACCTGAATACCTATGTAAGAATGCTGTTCACTGACTATAGCTCAGCCTTCAACACCATAGTATCCTCCAAGCTCATCATTAAGCTCGGGCCCTGGGTCTGAACCCCACCCTGTGCAACTGGGCACTGGACTTCCTGACGGTCCGCCCCAGGCGGTGAAGGTACGAAACAACACCTCCACTTCGCTGATCCTCAACACAGGGGCCCCACAAGGGTGCGCGCTCAGCCCCCTCCTGTACACAACAGTTGTCGTCTACAAACTTGGCGCCGGAAGAAATGGCAGCAGTTTTACAGGCTTCTAACCAAATGTGTTTTTTCCAGCGTTATTTGTAACTTATTTTGAACATAATGTTTCTGCCACCATATCTTACGGCAAAAATTAGCTTCTGGATATCAGGACAGCGATCACTCACCTCGGATTAGACAAAGTTTTTTTTCTTCAACAAGCAGGAAGCACAGGATATACTGCGAACACCCGACAAGGCCGACATCCCCGTTATTAGCAGGAGAAAGAGACGCAGGTACAGAGGACACAGAGCGGGTGCCTCGTAAGGATCCAGAGAAGGCGAGTGGGAAAGCTGCCGTCAATATTACTCGCCAACGTACAATAATGGACAATAAATTATACGAGGTACGATCACGAATATCCTACCAACGAGGCAACAAAAACTGTCACATCTTATGTTTCACGAAATTGTGGATGAATGAATGATGACATGGATAGTCAGCTAGCAGGATCCGACTAGATAGAACAGAACACTCTGGTAAGACGAGGGGGGGGGGGCGTACATATTTGTAAACAACAGCTGGTGCACGAAATCTAAGGAGATAAACTATAGACCACACTATTTTCCAAGGGATTTCTCATCTACACTTTTTGTGGGTGTTTATTTACCACCACAGACAGACGCTGGCACTAAGACCGTAGTCAGTCAGCTGTATAAGGAAATAAGCAAACAGGAAACCGCTCACCCAGAGGCGGCGCTCCTAGTGGCCGGGGACTTTAATGCAGGGAAACTTAAATCAATTTTACCTCATTTCTATCAACATGTTAAATGCGCAACCAGAGGGAAATAAATTCTAGATCACCTGTACTCCACACAGATGCGTACAAAGCTCTCCCTCCACTTGGTAAATCTGACAATTCTATCCTCCTGATTCCTGCTTACAAGCTAAAATTAAAGCTGGAAGCACCAGTGACTCGGTCTATAAAAAAAAGTGGTCAGATGAAGCAGATGCTAAACTACAGGACTGCTTTGCTATCACAGACTGGATTATGTTCCGGGATTTTTCCGATTGCATTGAGGAGTACACCACATCTGTCACTGGCTTTATCAATAAGTGCATCGATGACGTCGTCCCCACAGTGACTGTACGTACATACCCCAACCAGAAGCCATGGATTACAGGCAACATTCGCACTGAGCTAAAGGGTAGAGCTGCCACTTTCAAGGTGCGAGACTCTAACCCGGAAGCTTATAAGAAATCCTGCTATGCCCTCCGACGAACCATCAAACAGGCAAAGCGCCAATACAGGGCTAAGATTGAATTGTACTTCACCAGCTCAGACGCTCGTCTTATGTGGCAGGGCTTGCAAATTATTACAGACTACAAAAGGGAAGCACAGCTGCGAGCTGCCCAGTCACATGTGCCTACCAGACGAGCTAAATCACTTCTATGCTCGCTTCGAGGCAAGCAACACTGAGGCATGCATGAGAGCATCAGCTGTTCTGGACGACTCTGTGATCACGCTCTCTGTAGCTGACGTGAGTAAGACCTTTAAACAGGTCAACATTCAGACGGATTACCAGGAAGTGTGCTCCGGGCATGTGCTGACCAACTGGCAGGTGTCTTCACTGACATTTTCAACATGTCCCTGATTGAGTCTGTAATACCAACATGTTTCAAGCTGACCACCATAGTCCCTGTGCCCAAGAACACTAAAGGCAACCTGCCTAAATGACTACTGACCCGTAGCACTTACATCCGTAGCCATGAAGTGCTTAGAAAGGCTGGTAATGGCTCACATTAACACCATTATCCCAGAAACCCTAGACCCACTCCAACTTGCATACCGCCCAAACAGATCACAGATGATGCAATCTTTATTGCACTCCACACTACCCTTTCCCACCTGGACAAAAGGAACCCCTACGTGAGAATGCTATTCATTGAACGCTGAGCTGTAGTCAACCCCATAGTACCCTCAAAGCTCTAAACTAAGCTAGGGATCCTGGGACTAAACGGCTCCCTCTGCAACTGGATCCTGGACTTCCTGACGAGCCGCCCCCAGGTGGTGCACATCTGCCACGCTGATCCTCAACACTGGAGCCCCTCTGGGGTGTGTGCTCAGTCCCCTCCTGTACTCCCTGTTCACCCACGACAGCATGGCCAGGCACGACTCCAACATCATCATTAAGTTTGCTGATGACAACAGTGGTTGGCCTGATCACCAACAACGACGAGACAGCCTATAGGTAGGAGGTCAGAGACCTGGCCGGGTGGTGCTAGAATAACAACCTATCCCTCAACGTAACCAAGACTGAGGAGATGATTGTGGACTACAGGAAAAGGAGGACCAAGCACACCCCAATTGTCATCGACGGGGCTGTAGTGGAGCAGGTCGAGAGCTTGCTGCTACTCTCTGTTTACCACATATACACAGTCACCATAACTATACATTCATGTACATACTACCTCAATTAGCCCGACTAACCGGTGTCCCCGCACATTGGCTACCCGGACTATCTGCATTGTGTGCGTCCCCCCCCAACCAACCCATCTTTACACTGCTGCTACTACTACTACTACTACTCTCTGTTTACCATATATGCCTAGTCACTTTAACCATACCAACATGTACATACTACCTCAATTAGCCCGACTAACCGGTGCCTGTATATAGCCTCACTACTGTTATTATTCATTGTCTTTTTACTGTTGTTTTTGTATTTCCTTAATTATCTATTGTTCACCTAACACCTCTTGTTTTAACTTAAAAATTGCACTATTGGTTAGGGTCTGTAAGTAAGCATTTCACTGAATACACTTGTATTCGGCGCACGTGACAAAAAAAGAGCTTTAATTTGATTTGTAGGCCTGATTACCAACAATGATGAGACAGCCTACAGGAAGGAGGTGAGGGCCCTGGCGGAGTGGTGCCAGAAAAATAACTTCTCCCTCAACGTCAACAAAACGAAGGAGCTGATCGTGGACTTCAGGAAACAGCAGATGGAGCACCCTCGTATCCACATCGACCCGACCGCAGTGGAGAAGGTGAAAAGCTTCCTCCAAGTACACATCACCGACGATCTGAAATGGTCCAACCACACAGACAGTGTGGTGAAGAAGGTGCAACAGCATCTCTTCAACCTCAGGAGGCCGAAGAAATGTAGCTTAGGCCCAAAGACCCTCACAAACTTTTACAGATGCACAATTGAGAGCATCCTGTCGGACTGCATAACCGCCTGGTACGGCAACTGCACCACCCGCAATCGCAGGGCTCTTCAGAGGGTGGTGCGGTACGCACACGCATCACCGGGGGCACACTGCCTGCCCTCCAGGACACCTACAGCAACCGATGTCACAGGAAGGCCAAAAAGATCATCAAGGACATCAACCACCCGAGCCACTGCCTGTTCACCCCGCTACCATCCAGAAGGCGAGGTCAGTACAGGTGCATCAAAGCTGGGACCAAGAAACTGAAAAACAGCTTCTATTTCAAGGCCATTAGTCTGTTAAATAGCCATCACTAACTGGCTACCACCCAGTTACGTAACTCTGCACCTTAGAGGCTGCTGCCCTATATACATAGACATGGAATCACTGGTCACTTTATTAATGTTTACATACGGCTTTACTCACTTCATATGTATATACTGTATTCTATTCTACTGTATTTTAGTCAATGGCACTCCGACATCGCTCGTCCTAATATTTATATATTTTTTTATTCCATTCTTTTACTTTAGATGTGTGTGTATTGTTGTGAATTGTTAGATGCACTGTAGCTAGCTAGCTCTTAATTTGATTGTTTTAGCACTGGGAAAATAATAAGTACACAATGTGGCAATATTGGTTGTTTTTATTCTGTGGCATACATACCAGTGGTTCTTATTATATTCTTCAACAATTACTGTTTGTAACACAAGCATTTCACTACACCCTCAATAACATCTGCTAAATATGTGTATGTGACCAATAAATTTGACTTGATTTGATAAATACCAATTCGACTGGGGGCACAGAATATTCTCATCCTAGTCCACTGTGGATAGATAGTTCAGTTTACAGTATTAAATAGCATAGGGTACAGTAACGAGTGATAGCAACAAAAAAAATTTAAAAGGGGAAAAAACATCCACCGTTTGCTCAATATGTTGGAGTGCTGACAGGCAACATCTTAATTGGCTTCAACAAGTATTTACCTTTACGCATTGCACTTCTACCGCAAAAAAATATATAAATACTAGGCTCCCCTAAAGGTGTGTTCCTCATTACCTGTGTGGGAGTGATGTGACTGATGTCCTCAGAGGCCAGTTGTTTAAGTAGCGTGGTCTTTCCTCCGTTGTCCAAACCCAACAACAAGATCCGAACCTCCTGATCAGGTGTGCTCTTTAGCTTTCGAAGGATTGACAGCAAACCCTGCAATATATCAAAACCCAATCCATTATGGGTTATCCTGAGTCGTGACATGACCAATGGAGGAGCAACAGGAGCATACCTGCTATTTGCCAGAAGATTCCGACCCTACCGTTATGCTCGTTTACAAGGGTTCAGAACGCAATCATGGTTACATTAAAGGAAAATCCACCCAAAACCAGTAATAACTTTAATTTACAGTGTTAAATAACAATGTGAAAACAATATTTTTTTTGAAAACAAATGTTTCATTTTGGCGTTGTAATAAGGTTGGTAGCAACATGGAAAATCGTGGTGAAAATCTGTTGCAGCTCAAATAGACTACAAATTCCACAACGCAATGCTCGCTCTATGAGCGGGCTAGCTAGCAAATGTAGCTACACACAATAATACCAAAAACAATATTAGCATGTAAAGCAACTACTTAGTGCAGTTTGTTTAAGCTATTTTACAGCTATCAATTTAGGAGTCTACAATCTCACCATATTCAACCTGCAGATAGATGTGCCGCTAACATTCGCAACGGCAGATATACTTTTGAGGAAATTGGAAACGTTGCCCACGCTACGTCAATGGGCCGTACGGTGCATTCTGGACGATTCTGGGACAAGGAGTGAATGGAAGTCTTGGGCGGTAGCTTAAAAACCCAACAGGGAAAACAATTTTGTCAACAAGAAGCACAACATTACAAATATTTTCCGAGATGTGAGATAATTAACCTGCTATCTGTAATATCTTATAGCTTTGGAATCGTAACATTACGTACTTTCAAATAAAATAGGCACGTTTATTGAGAAGGGATTACGTGAAGATTAGTTTAGCAACCGCTTGACGCAGCATGTCAACATTAACGCGATTGGTCGACAGTCTGCTGGTTGGGGCGTTATGTTCCTTAATTAAATAGATTCCTATATCCTTCTATAATATCTCTGGCAACGGCACCATGCTATGCACCCTGAACTAAACAGGCAGACAAATAAGAAAAATGTTTTAAACGCTCCGTTAAAAAAAAAAAAAAAAAGATGATCAATGGCTCATTCGAGAGAAGACATCGGCCAGTATTGAAATCATTTTCGCGATCTAAAAGTCTTATTAACTTCCAGTATTCCTATTAACTTCAAATGTAGTGAGAGCCACGATCACAGTGCCACGTCAAACCGGCCGGAATTCTGCCTGCTTGAATGCCAATAACTCAGATACACAAACTTGAAATGATACGGGGAATCGATAGAACATCACTCGGAGACGCACAAAAACAATAACATTCAAAATGGGTGAATCTTTCCTTTAAGACACCATGGAGGTGGCGCAAAATATATAGTACCAGTCAAAAGTTTGTCATTCATTCCAGGATTTTTCTTTATTTTTACATCGTTGAATAATAGTGAAGACATCAACACGATGAAATAACACATATGGAAACATGTATTAAAAAATATTTTTTTTAACAAATCTTAATATATTTTAGAATTGAGATTCTTCAAAGTAGCTACCCTTTGCCTTGACAGCTTTGCACACTCTTGGCATTCTCTCAACCAGCTTCATGAGGTAGTCACCTGGAATGCATTTCAATTAACAGGTGTCTTGTTAAAAGTTCATTTGTGGAATTTCTTTCCTTCTTAATGCGTTTGTGACAAGGTAGGGGGGTATACAGAAGATAGCCCTATTTGGTAAAAGACCAAGTCCATATTATGGCAAGAACTGCTCAAATAAGCAAAGAGAAACGAAAGGCCATCATTACTTTAAGACGTGAAGGTCAGTCAATCAGGAACATTTCAAGAACTTTGAAACTTTCTTCAAGTGCAGTTGCAAAAACCATCAAGCGCTATGATGAAACTCTCATGAGGACCACCACAGTAAAGGAAGACCCCGAGTTGCTTCTGCTGCAGAGGAGAAGTTAATTAAAGTTACCAGCCTCAGAAATTACAGCCCAAATAAATGCTTCACAGAGTTCAAGTAACAGGCACATCTCAACATCAACTGTTCAGAGGAGACTGCGTGAATCAGGCCTTCATGGTTGAATTGCTGAAAAGAAACCACTACTAAAGGACACCAATAAAAAGAAGAGACTTGCTTGGGCCAAGAAACACGAGCAATGGACATTAGACCGGTGGAAATCTGTTATTTGGTCTGACAAGTCCAAATTTGAGATTTTTTGGTTCCAACCGCCGTGTTGTGAGAAGCAGAGTAGGTGAACAGATAATCGCTGCATGTGTGGTCCCCACCATGAAGCATGGAGGAGGTGTGATGGTGCTTTGGTGACACTGTTGGTGATTTATTTAGAATTCAAGGCACACTTAACCAGGAAGGCTTTTTTCATGTTATCCAGAGCGTTGGTGACTGTAACTGTGCTGCTGGCAACAATTTAGTTATGCTTTTTGCCTATGTTTACTGACACAGGCCATATTCAATGGGTGTTGAGTGTTTGTAAATTCATCAGTTATTCTACGCTCTGGCACACAGACGAGAGTGCTCTGAAATCGAGTAGATGGCCAGACTGAATTTACAAACGCATCCAAAATGATTACTTGCATAGTGGAGTATTTTGTTAAGACATGTAGCTAGCTAGCTCTGCAGGTAGCTAATAAACCAGGTTCAATGTTAGCTAGCTAACATTAGGCTATATCTAGCTAAGCAAATGGCTCTGAGATACGAATAATTAGGTCATACACGTAACATTAGCGAGCCAGCCAGCTAACGTTAGCTTGCTAGGTAAACAATGAACCAATCACAACTCATGATGTTACTACCCTGAATGAATCTGCAGGTAACTTAGCTAACCAACCAGGTTCAATGTTAGATAGCTAACATTAGGCTATAGCTAGTCAAGCAAATAGCTCTGAGATACGAATAATATGGTCATACACGTAATGTTAGCTAGCGAGCCAGCCAGCTAATGTTCACTAGCTAGATAAACAATTAACCATAATCACAGCTCATGACGTTACTATCCTGCATGAATCTACAGGTAGCTAACCAACCAGGTTCAATTTTAGCTAGTTAACCTTAGGCTATAGCTAGCCAAGCAAATGGCTCTTTCTGTCAAAATTAGAAATGTGTCATATCTGAAAATGTAGCTAGCTAGACTATCTTGTATACATCATTCCTGGTTGGACGCGTCTCCGCTCTGATGCCATGGTTGCCCTTAGTTTGAATATGTAATCCTGAGACACGTGTTGTTGTCTCAATCTCCTTAGCTATCATACTCAAAATCCACTGATTTCAAAACTCAGTCCTCCAGAAGGTGGAGAGCAACACTTATGCAGTTTGAATACACGATACATTAAAAAAAAGCCTCGGTAGAAAGGATTACCTAGACATACTGACAGGCTCAAATAGACAGAAGTGTGCTATATGGCAGACCAATCCCAAATCATCTCTCGGCATGTCCAGCCCACTCGGGGCGGCAGGTAGCCTAGTGGTTAGAGCGTTGGGCAGGTAACCGCTAGATCGAATCCCCGAGCTGACAAGGTAAAAAGTTGTCCTTCTGCCCCTGAACAAGGCAGTTAATCCACTGTTCCTAGGCCGTCATTGTAAATAAGAACTTGTTCTTAACTGACTTTCCTAGTTAAATAAAGGTTACTTAAAAATATATATATATATATATTTAAAAATAAATCTCTGCCAATTATGGCTAGTGGAAAGGTTGCCGACTTTCTGTGCCTAAACCAACCAGGCTCGTAATTTAACAATTTTATTCGTATTTACAGATGGCGTACAAGGTTGTTATTAAGGCACATGAAAGTTCACATGTTCGAGAAGGCATTTCTGCCAAAAAACATGTTGATAAAAAAAATATATGTTCAAACGGCTCTTCTGTGAAGTAGTGACCAGCGACATACACCTAGTTTCCTCAAACGGGTTTTTGGGTTACTACATGATTCCATATTTGTTATTTCATAGTTTTGATGTCGTCACTATTATTCTACACTGTAGAAAATAGTAAAAATAAAGAAAAACCTTTGAATGGGTAGGTGTGTCCAAACTTTTTACTGGTACTGTATGTGCCGGAAAACGTACCTTAATGGGATATGCCACTGTACGGCAAATGTTACCTTTATCCACACTGATACATTGAGAAGATTGAAATACTGCTAGTTTTCCTGGAAAACTGCCCTTTTCGTGCTCATGCTAGCTAGCAGTAGCCACTGCAGACATTTTGGAATGACACGTCGTGTTGAACAACAAAGTAGCTGATCGGCCGATGGTGCCATTTCAAAATGGCTGCGGTGGCTACTGCTAGCTAGCATGAGGTTGAAAAGGGCCGTTATCCAGAGAAAATAGCAGCATTTCAATCTTCTTGATCTATCAGTGTGGATAAATGTACAATTTGGAGTACAGTGGCATATCCCATCCCTGCTTTGAGGGACATTTTTCAAACCATATCTCGGGCCGGCTCAACAGTGTCTTAATGTAACCATGATTGCGTTCTGAACGTTGGGAGGTGAACGTTGGGAGCCGGCTCGCATATCAGAAGAGCCGAATCTATTTATAAAAAATAAAAAAATTAAGATATGAATAATCAAAAGATTTAAATGAATAGAATGAACTAATTCAAAGAACAAAATGTAAAAAAATAATATAGGCTTAAATGCTCAAGTGCACACATTCGTTCTGACTGTCTACTCAGACTAACAGCCCCACCTGTTGTTCCTGTCAATCTGACACGCAGTGTCAACCAATGAACCAAAGATGCGTGAGGGAAGGCCGAGCAAACTCACAGTCACACACTTAGCAGCCGAGGAGAGAGAGGAAGGACAGCTGTGAAAACAACAGCTGGAAAATGAGTCGGAAGCACAGTAGCATTTGGATTTATTTTAATAATGTAGACAATGTTAGAGCACAGTGTAGTATTTGCCAAAACAAAATCTCATATAAAGCCGGTTCTACGCACAACCTACACCGGCATATGCAAACTGTGCACCCAACTATGAAGCTAGCTGTAGCGGAGCTTCGAGAAACTAGCGGGCCTGCTAATGATAGTGGTGGAGCCAGCACCTCCACACGTGGAGATGTATCCACTCAGTCAAGTAGGCCTACTCCACGACCCACAGCAACGCAGTCTTCTATGGACCAGTTTATGACAAAGTCTATGTCTGTAGCAAAACAAGGCCAAATTGATATTGCATTGGCTAAAATGATTGTCACAGCTTTCCAGACATTTTCGATCGTGGAGGACTGAGTTTTAGAAATTATAGCAATAGTCTAAATCCAATGTACACAATTCCAAGCAGGAAAACCCTTTCAAAATCACTTATTCCACAACTGTACGAGAGCACACAGGCTTCAGTGTGGGAAAGAGTCCAAAAAGCTACTGCAGTTTGTCTTACCACTGACTGCTGGACATCAAGGGTAACTACTTCTTACATGTCGGTTACATGTCACTTCATTGAAGATTTTTCAATGTCTAGCTGTCTTCTGGACTGCTTTGAGTTCAGCTACAGATACACCTCAGAACTTGGCAGAGGAACTGTTGAGTGGCCAGAAAATGGCAAGTAGATGGAAAAGTGGTCTGTTGTGTTAGCGACAATGCACTTAAAATGGACCCATCATCCATGTCTTGCCCACACAATCAACCTGATTGTAAGAGATGCTCTGAAGGTGATGAAGCCCACTGTGGACAAAGTGAAAGCAGCTGTGGCATACTTCCACATGAGCACAGTAGGTGCTGAAAAACTAAAGTCTACACAACGCCAGATGGGGATGCCTGAGCTGAGGCCTAGACTGCACTACTAGGTGGAATTCAACATTTTATATGTTGAAGCGGTTTCTTGAGTCAAAGGATGCCACCATCTCTACCCTGACCATTGTCAATGCACCTGTTGATGCTCTGACCCAAGAGGAATGGGAGGTGGTGGAGGAGGTGTGCAGAGTCCTGGAACCCTTTGAGCAGGTCACTGTGGAGATCAGTGGAGAGAGGTACAGTAAGCAATTATTACTACATCATTATTTAATCCAGTATTATATATGAGCAGGAGATCAGAATGTAGTATCAGTAGATAAAACATGAACCTAAACTAATAAGTTACTGTTCTCTCTTTTCAGCTATGTGACAGCCTCAAAAATGATACTCCTGTGTAAGGGTCTGCAGCGAATCACAGCCAGCCGCCAGAAAGAAGCAAATGTAACCACAGGACATGGGACAGAGCTGATGGAGACCCTATGTTCATCAATGGACAGAAAGTTCCACAGAATGGAATATAATTACGTGCTATCAGAAACCGCTGCCCTTGACCCCAGGTTTAAGAAGTTAGCCTTCAGTGATGCCAGAGCGATTGATGAGGCTCTTCAAAGAATAACCTCAGCAGCAGGGAGGGACAGCCCCAGCAGTTAGCTGGCTCAGGTACCAGGGCAACAGGAAGAAGAGGGATCAGATGGAGCAGAAGCACCAGCAGCAGTGCCACAAACGTATGCTGTTTGGATGCTGTTTGATGAGAGAACAACTGGGGATGCAGCATGAAGGAATCCCTCAGCAGATGCCATAATGGAGGTCCGATCCTATTTGCAGATCCTCTGAGCTGGTGGAAGAACAAGGCCTCTGTCTACCCACGGCTTACTAAAGTCATGACAGGGAGACTCAGCATAGTGGCCACATCTGTTCCCTCTGAGAGGGTCTTCTCGAATACGGGACAAATTACTGAGATAAGAAACCGCATCAGCCCCTCGAAACTGAGGCAGCTTGCATTTCTGAATGCAAATCTCTCATGAAAGCAAATTATGGTCAGCATTGCTGTGTGCTGCTGGTTATAACGGGCGGCAGGTAGCCTAGTGGTTAGAGCGTTGGACTAGTAACCAAAAGGTTGCAAGATCGAATCCCCAAGCTGACAAGGTAAAAATCTGTTGTTCTGCCCCTGAACAAGGCAGTTAACCCCTAGGCCATCATTGAAAATAAGAATTTATTCTTAACTGACTTGCCTAGTTAAATAAAGGTAGAATAAAAAAAATATGGCAATAAAGGAGAGAAAAGAGGGACCAGTTTAAGGTTTTAAGAGGGATGCTGCAGTTTTGCATATTGTTATTTATTTTTCTTTGTTACATTTATATGCACTTTGTTTATATACATTAAAAACGTTATACTTCATAGGTCGACTGATTAATCGGCATGGCCGATTAATTAGGGCCGATTTCAAGTTTTCATAACAATCGGTAATCGGCATTTTTGGACGCCAAATATGGCCGATTACATTGCACTCCACGAGGAGACTGCGTGGCACGCTGAACACCTGTTACGCGAGTGCAGCAAGGAGCCAAAGTAAGTTGCTAGCAAGCATTAAACTTATATTATAAAAAACAATCAATCTTCACATAATCACTAGTTAACTACACATGGTTGATGATATTACTAGTTTAACTAGCATGTCCTGCGTCGCAAATAATCAACGCGGTGCCTGTTAATTTATCATCGAATCACAGCCTACTTCTCCAAACGGATGATGATTTAATAAGCGCATTCGCGAAGAAAAGCACTGTCATTGCAATGCCTTTCTTAAAATAAATACACAAGTATATTTTTTTAAACCTGAATATTTAGTTAAAAGAAATTCATGTTAGCAGGCAATATTAAATAGGGAAATTGTGTCACTTCTCTTGCATTCTGTGGAAGCAGTCAGGGTATATGCAGCAGTTTGGGCCGCCTGGCTTGTTGAGAACTGTGTGAAGATAATTTCTTCCTAACAAAGACCGTAATTAATTTGCCAGAATTTTACATAATTATGACATAACATTGGTTGTGCAATGTAACAGCAATATTTAGACTTATGGATGCCACCCGTTTGATAAAATACTTAATGGTTCCGTATTTCACTGAAAGAATAAACATTTTGTTTTTTGAAATGATAGTTTCCGGATTTGACCATATTAATGACCTAAGGCTCGTATTCCTGTGTGTTTATTATTTTATAATTAAGTCTATGATTTGATATTTGATAGAGCAGTCTGAGTGGTGGTAGGCAGCAGCAGACTCGTAAGCATTCATTCAAACAGCACTTTCCTGCATTTGCCAGCAGCTCTTCGCAATGCTTGAAGCACAGCAGTGTTTATGACTTCAAGCCTATCAACTCCCGAGATTAGGCTGGCAATACTATAGTGCCTATAAGAACATCCAATAGTCAAAGGTATATGAAATACAAATGGTATAGAGAGAAATAGTCCTATAATAACTACAACCTAAAACTTCTTAACTGGGAATATTGAAGACTCATGTTAAAAGGAACCACCAGCTTTCATATGTTCTCATGTTCTGAGCAAGGAACTTAAACGTTAGCTTTTTTTACATGGCACATATTGCACTTTTACTTTCTACTCCAACACTATGTTTTTGCATTATTTAAACCAAATTGAACATGTTTCATTATTTATTTGAGACCAAATAGATTTTTATTTATGTATTATATTAAGTTAAAATAAGAGTGTTCATTCAGTATTGTTGTAATTGTCATTATTATATACATATATATAAATAATAATAATAAAATAATACAAATAAAAAAAATTGGCCGATTGATCGGTATCAGCTTTTTTTGGGCCTCCAATAATCGGTATCGGCGTTGAAAAATAATAATCGGTCGACCTCTACTTTAAATGCACACGTGTAATAGCATCCTTTTTTAGATTTATTTCAATTTGTGGGATGCTGCCGTTTTGCAAATTGTTATTTATTTTTCTTTGATATGGTGCAATATTCTATTATGCTGTCCCGATTGTATTCATTTTGAATGGTTAGATTTATATGCACTTTGTTTAGATACATTAAAAAGTTATACTTTAAATGCAAATGTTTAATAGCATTCTTTTTCATAACAAACCAATGCATTTTTAAATACGTTGTGGTTAAGGTATAGTATGATTTCATTTAATAATTGAATTGTTTTAACACCAATCATAGTCAAATTATCGCAAACTGTTTGACTTGAAAAAATACAAAACATATTTTCTTAAAGAGCCGTTTGTGAGCCAAAAGAGACGGTTCTTTTTGGTGAGCTGAGCCGAACGAGCCGGCTCACTGAAAAGAGCCGGAATGCCCATCACTACCAAAGATTATAGGGTCGCCTAGGAAACATGTTACATGCCTTTGGTTCCTACCCTGTTACAATTACTCGTCCATGGCATTTTCATTCGTTGTCATGTAAAACAACACTGCACTCAAAGTGCTCACTATTATTTATATTCTAAATATAGAATTACAATAAACATTCCATTTCCATGATTCCAAAAGTTCACCCAAGTGTTTTGATCTAAATCGCAATTGCAACGTTTGGTTAAAAATAAGACCCAGTATTTTTGCCCATATCGTGGCAGTGTGGAAATTATCTCAAATGAGCGCAGGAAATGCAGGAATTGATGGAAATGCAGGAAATTATTTTAGGTTGAAGTTTAATCGAACAGTATAAAACAATCCGAATGGACGAAGACCCATTGAAATCATTTAGAATATATGTATTGCCACCCTAGGGTCACGCACTACTCATACAGCAAATGTAGAACTTGTATTAATCAAAAACATAAAATACCATGAGCATGATATGATATTTTGGCCATGTCGCCCAGCCCTAAGAGGATCCAGAAAATAGAGAACTAATTCTCGAAATAATAACGCTCTCTTCAGGATGACACGGTGGTTTCAAAGATGGAACGTGTTCTGAAGCGACTGAACTAGCTAACTAATTATGTAGCTATCAACAGTTTCAATTGAGTTTACCTCGCTAGTTAGCTATACTACTAGGCTGCACATCTCATAATGATGCTAGCTAAACCAATAGAGCAACAAGACCGCTGGCGCTGCAGTCAGCTTTTCCAACATCTTCATTTTTCACCAATTTATGAAGGGTACAGTGGCAGTAATTTGAAGGGGGAAAAATGCAATAGTAGTGTTTATTATGCATTTATTCGGTTCGATCTACATTCTAACAGCAACGTATCACAGTAAATTTAACTCACCATATTGTTGCTTTAGCTAGCGATCTATCTTCCCAAGACGCTGCCGGGGTTACTAGGGCGTGATGACGTTTTACACAAGCTCACACGTAAAGCAAATGAATTTATCGTTACAATTAGCCACTTTCGCTAATATCAAAATCTCTGTGAACAAAACATTCCTCACTTCAGAAATACATTGTGTACTAGCGGAGGCATAAATACCAACACTGTGTATTTATCTATATTTTTTATTTATCATTGTGAGGTCGCGTTAGCCATAATTATGTATTTTGCCTTTGCTTTAGAAATAAAGGTAAAGATCTACTGCATGCAGAGTTTAAAAGAGGAGATGACTGAAAGTTCATATAAGTATTTATTTCTGGAGACCGACATTCGGAAAAGGAGCTGCCCCAGTCTGTGATTGGAGGAAGCGGTGCCACGTGCACCCTCCCCTACTATACCAACTGCTGAGATCTTGACGTGAAACATTTAGCAAGTTACATTGTATCATCTTGCAGTCCAGTGCTGAAAGGTAACGTATGTTTCTTCTGCTACTTTGTTGCAGATATTGATACAGTTAGTGTTTTTGTTACCAGCTATCGCTTCTCTCATATCTGGACAAAGCTGCTAGCATGCTTCGCAAAATGCGGGTAACATGACAGGCAAGTTGCATCAGTCAATGATAGCTTTACGTGATTTCAAGAATGTCCCACAATTTTTTTAGTTCTATTTAACTAGGCAGGTCAATATGATGGTCCAATGCATAATGAGGAGTGCAGCTGTTCTAGACTTGCAGAGGCACAGGATGGATGTCAACAATTCATCTAGTTTCTCGACAGTCTTGCACAATTGCTTTGAATCTAGACAACTACTTGTTTACTGCTGCGGTTAATTGCACATCGACATGTCTTTACTAAAGCCTTTTTAGGTTACTAGTTCTCTCATAGTTTAACTACAGACTCGGAAAATCTCATTTCCTTTCCTTTATTTGCACTGGTTCTGAAGAACAGGTTTTACTTGCATGTCAACCCAACCACATTGCTCCCATAGACCTTAAAACCAGTAGCTAGTGTTAGCGCTTACGTCATCCACGTAATCCTAAAAACATCTCCCGATGGTGCATGAAGCCGGAAGTATTTGAAATTGAAGCATGCCGCCTTCAAAAATCTCCGATTTCCGGGCGTTCAAGACATCTGGGAACTCGGAAAAAAATTAACTCCGACTGAGATTTTCGAGTTCACAGTTGTTTTGAATGCAACATTTCAGTAGAGAAACCAGCCTAAGTCATGTCACGATTCCAAAGCTATACGATATTACTAGAACAATTTAACTATCTCACATCTCGGAAAAGATGTGTAATGTACTTCTTGTTGACGAAATTCATGCTAATGTTGCTTTTTTGACTTAGAGCTCAATTCACTCCTTGGGAGCGCTCTCCTTGTCCCAGAATCTCCCAGAATGCACCGTGGGGCACATTAACGTCGCGTGGGCAGCGTACAAAATGGGGGTTAATAAGATTCTAATGGAGTTTCCCATCTCCTCAAAAGTATCTCTGGCCGAATGGCACCAGCAAAGGATTATGGTCGACATAGTTGTTTTCATCCTGCCTGAGAGTCAACCAGAGCCTCTAGACTGCGGCCCATGGTTGGTCTGTCAGCACGTGGTCCTGTGTGATGACAAATGTAGTAGTCAGAATTGATCACTATTTAATGAAATATCTCAATTTGTAGAGAACTTTCCAAGAATTCACCGTGGGGATCAAACATGTACATAAGAAACAGATTTTAGAGCCCCAAAAAGTTCTTACAATCGTAAATTACATAGGGCTATGTTGCTACGCAGTAGCCGACCAGTAGAGCTTCCACAAACATCTATTTTCTGCGATCATATAGCAGCGGAAGAATTCAGTTTGAGTCGTCAAGCAAAGGTTTCGCACCCTGTGTTTTCAGATCAGTGCAGATGAAGGAGAGGGGAAACTCTAGAGTATTGAGATGCAGCCGTTGATGATTGAAGTCCAGTCTAACTAGCTCGCCCTGGGGGAAATAAATACCTGTAGTTGATAATATCCTTACTTTATTCTCAACCTCATCACATCACACGCTTTCAGGCTTCTCTTCAACTCTCTGACCCCCTTGTTATTAATTCACATCTTCCTCCCAGTCCTCTCTCTCCCTCGGCCCTTACTCTCTCTCTCTCTTCACACCATTCATACAAAACGTTTGTTCATTAATTCATGTTTATTCATCCATTGACTTGGTCAGTGGTATAGTGATATGTCGCTGTAGTGAGATGCTGGACTTGGTCTGGGTTCATTCCTGCTCATTGTGCAGCTACAGCAGAGAGTGCATGACCCTGCTGTTCAAACAAACAGCTCTGACCAGCTCTGGATCCAGCCTGCTTCTAGCCTGGCTGTCCTGGGCGCATTTCAATACTCTCTAGAATGGCCTCCTTTCCATCCTCGCCTAGTCTTTTTGCGTGCACTGCTCTGATCTAAAAACCTTAGAGATTATACTTTAATCTGGAGATCTGTTTGAATTTATCCCGTTTTTTTCCACATCAATACAGATGAAAGAAAGGAGACAAGTAGAGCAAGCCACTTTTAGACTATTGAGATTTAACCCTGGTCAACATACAGTTTTTTGCTGCTGCAGATGCTACGCACTCTCTCTGGCTGTTTGAAATGGGTAGGAAGGAAATGTTCTGATGCAGACAATGCCACACTGTGACCCCAGATGAACTTTGATTGAACTCTGGAAGGGTGGTTTATTAATTAAACTGATTCTGTTACGTAGTCTCCTGTGAGAGAATCAACTCTGGTTAGTTGTTTGCTGAGTGAGAGAGAGACACACACACACACACACACCGCAGGAACCACAGGGAGGGCTGCCCCAAGGCTGGGTTCAAAAGTTATAGCTCTGAGCAGGTCTGATTGGTTAGGAAGTAGGTTACCCAGAGAACCCTGGGAGGAGAGATTTTATTATTATTTTATTTTTACAAAGGAAACTGCGGATGCAAATTATATGATACTGTAATAACATACTGTATGTGGTTCCAAGATTAGTCCTACACTTTTTTTAAGCTTACACTAAAGTCAAGGCTATTCTAACAACTGAAAACAGAAAGACTCATGTGTTTCTGTCTTTCCAGAGGCAGACTGGAAGGGCTGAGTGGACCAGGTTGGCACAGGACCAAGGAGCCAAACGTTGACTGCAGGCTCGACTCGGTTTGGGACAGGCGAGGTGTTTTGGAGACCATATTTGTGACTTTAGACCTAGGTTGTGAGGCGGAGGGTCGCGATGGCAGGGAGCGGGTTTGACATTGACATGCCACGGTGGGATCAGTCCACGTTTATGGGAAGATTGAAGCACTTTGCCAACATCACAGACTGGAGGACAGCACTACTGCCGGACTCACGACTGGACGAGGCTAAAGCACTGGTGGAGAGCTGCAGGTAGCGCACACACAGACACCACGAGGTTAGAGCATTTGGCCAGTAACCCAAAGGTTGCTGGTTCGAATCCCAGAGCCGACAAGTAGAAACATCTGTTGTTGTGCTCTTGAGCAAGGCACTTAACCCTATTTGCTCCAGGGACACTGGTAAAATGCTGGACCCTGGCTCTGACCACAACTCTCTGCTGGTGTCTCAGGTGGAGTTGGGATATGCTAGAAACACATTTCCAATACACACTTGCACATGTGTCTAATAGGACAAATATAATTAAGCACCCACCAAATGATATTATTATTATTATTATACCACTGAAGTTGTAATTCTTTTTGTTCCCTGTGATGAGAATTTGGGTTCTGTGTGGTTCTCCTGTTCTAGAGCGGGGTCCGTTCCCCCTGGCACCACAGAGGAACAACTGCACTACGCCAAGAAGCTCTATGACTCTGCCTTTCACCCTGACACTGGCGATCGCATGAACCTGATTGGTCGAATGTCCTTCCAGGTACCTGGAGGGATGGCCATAACGGGCGGTATGCTACAGTTCTACAGGTACACACACACACACACACACACAGATTTGACAACAACAGATCTTTAGGATAGCCAACCATGGGTGAGTTTGGAGCGATGACTTCTTATCCTACATTTATATTCCTCTTTCCCCACTCTCTTTCTATCATTTTCTCGTTCTCTCTAGGACAGTCCCCGCTGTAGTGTTCTGGCAGTGGGTGAATCAGTCATTTAATGCTCTGGTCAACTACACCAACAGAAATGCTGCTTCCCCCATCACACCCAAGTAAGACCCTGCAGACCACACACACCCACACACTGCTGTGTTGAATGTATTGCAATGTACATGGAGAATATTAAGAACTATTTAAATGTCTTAAACTCAATCTCTTTTCTCTACCTCTTCAGTCAAATCGGAGTAGCCTATTTAACAGCGACTAGCACTGCTCTAGCCACTGCTGTGGGACTTAACTTCTACACAAAGGTACAGTTCAAAGAACTCAACACACAGACTGGTTTGTTTGATTACATGTTCAACCTCCCCTTACCGTCTTGTCTCTGCCCTCCTCTGTAGAGAGCCCCTCCACTGGTGGCGCGCTGGGTTCCGTTTGCAGCCGTGGCGTCCGCTAACTGTGTCAATATCCCAATGATGAGGCAACAGTGAGTACATACTCAATTGAAGTCACTTGAGTATTAGCATCTATTCTGATAGTGTATTAGCGTCCCCCATGAAGACAACAGTGAGTTGTTGACCTTCTCTTTTCCCAGGGAGCTCCTGAATGGCATAGCTGTAACAGATGAGAATGGAAACAAACTTGGCCATTCCAAGGTAGCAGCACTGGGAATGTCTGGATAATTAAATATTCTACTAAATATCCTATTTCTGACTGTTACACAATAGCAGAGAAATTATATTGTACCTACTCCTCCGTTCCCACATTTTCTTTCTTTCCAGAAAGCAGCTGTGAAGGGCATCACCCAGGTGGTCATTTCCCGGATTACCATGGCAGCACCGGGCATGAGTATGTTTCAGAGGTTTAAGGAGGAGGGGAGCTGTAGAGTTTGAGCTCAGTCCTCGCTCCATAGACAATGGAAAGTGGAGCGGTGTTGGAGTGTGACCCTGTTGCTCTCTTCAATGACTCATTCCTCTCCTCTTGTTTCCACCTGCCACCCTCTCCTTTATCACATTTTTTTTCTCTCTTTCCCCCTCTCTTCTCCTAGTCATTCTCCCCGTCATCATGCAGAGACTTGAGAAATTCAAGTTTATGCAGGTGGGCCTTTTATTCAAATACACCAAATACTGCTACTAGACATGCATAGGCTAGCTAGCTACAAAGTTATTGAATAAGCATTCCTAGTTACAGTGCTATTGACTGAATATCCACAGTTACGTTGTTCTTGACTAAACATGCTGACAGTGCAGATTCTGTCTTGCGTTGCATTGCAGTTTATTGCTAACAAGCTCTGTCTTTCGGTTAACAGAGGATCACCTTCTTCCATGGACCTTTACAAGTCGTGATGGTGGGAGCGTTGTAAGTAGGACTGTTTTAGGAGGTTGCACCATGAAGATTTGTTTGGTTCAGGGTTTTTTTGGGGGGGGCCTGGTCAAAAGTAGTGTACTATGTAGGGAATAGGGTACCATTTGGGATGCACGTACATGTCTCAGTAGGCACAGTCACCTAACTATGTCTGTTTTGCAGTCTGGTCTTCATGGTGCCTGCCGCCTGCTCCCTGTTCCCTCAGCAATGGTAAGTAGCCTGTCGACTGGGCAGCATTCAGTTTTGCGCCTTCATGATGTTAGTAGCTGTTTTAGTATTAGGCTCTCCCTTGGTTTAGGTCTCACTCTCACTCTTCCTCTCCCTTTCTTTCAGCTCCATGGCCGTGTCTAAGCTGGAGCCAGAGCTAAGGGAGTCCATTTTGTGTCGTTACGGGGACCGTGTACAATACGTCTACTTCAACAAGGGCCTATGAACACACGCACACCTGCCTTCTTAATCATTGTCCAATCAGGGAGAGTGTCTGAACGTTTTTATAAATGAGCCAATCAGCATCTTCTGTTCATAGGATAAATAGCTTTCTCCTTGTTTGTCTTTGTCTTTATTTTCAAAGAATCTTTGTGATTCTGGGGGAGATGTTCTTAAAGAGTTCAAATGTGTGTTTGAATTCTCTTTTTGTACCACTAATCACCTTTTTATGCGAGTAAAGTACATGTTGGATAACATTTTTTTTTCCGCGAGGCCTGATGGAAACAAATTTGTCTGTAAACTTTCGAAATGTCGACAAAACAAAATACACTTGACAAGGTGGGATCTTTTTGTGTCTGTAAAATTAATTCTGCGAGAAATGGTGGTGGAAACACTTATGTATAAATATTGATGATAACCATCATATTGAAGAAAACGTGATATGTCGTGTGGTCCTCCCACTATGACTCAGAAAAGCATACAGTTTATTAGGTTACAGAGGAAATAAGTTATGAGTAACTGATGAAAGTGCCCGGTGCGGCGCTTGATGCACCTTTCCGCTAAATATCGAGGGTCTTAAATATCAATCCAACATGCAACAATTTCAAGGATTTTACTGAGGTACAGTTCATATAAGGAAATCAGTCAAATTAAATAAATAAATTGGGCCCTAATCTATGTAGTTCACATCACTGGGCAGGGGCGCAGCCATGGGTGGGCCTGGGAGGGCATAGGTCAACCCACTGGGGAGCCAAGCACAGACAGTCAGAATCAGTTTTTCCCCACAAAAGTGCTTTATTACAGACAGAAATACTCCTCAACATTTTTTGGGTGACAAAAACAGCAGTAGAGTTGAAAGTGCAATGGAAACCCATTTAACTTGTATTTCTTTATTCAGTCCATTGGAATTTAACTGCAAAAGTTATTTTATGTGCACTATGTCGTCATGCACAGCCTTTTATCCGCAACAAGTCAATTTGATGAAAACATATCTCTAGTGGAAAATAAGCTTTTTTTATTAAATTTTTTGAATATTTGCTTGAAAATCTGTCGCCAATTGAAAGGAAACCTAGCTACTATCTCAATGTTAATGTGCTACAGTGTATAATTCAAGTGATGCTATTCATCATGTACAGTTTGTACTGTCTGAATATCTCCAATCACACATTCCATAACTGGCTGGAAGGACAATGACTTTTTGGACATTTTGGATGTGTTCCAAATGGCACCCTATTTCCTATATAATCCACTATTATTGACCAGAATTAGAGCACTATATAGCGAAATAGGGTGCCATTTGAGAAGCAGCCTGTGTTGGTGACTCTTGACCTTGGATTCAAATATGACCAACTGTGTGTGTACACATCTCAGTGTTGGGTGCAAATAAAGAGTAGTGTATTACTCAAACAATGTAATGCCATATCAGGTTTTGCCCTCGGCTCTAGTCATCAGTGTTCTAGAAGGTTTGTGTTCACATGCTCAGAAGTGAAGCAAGTGAGTTGTGAAGAAGTCAACAATGACAACCGATTGTTATTGACAAGTAGAATTGATTCTCATTGACTAAGCTGCCTTGGTGCCTGCTGTGACAGGAGTCTAGTTCCACCCTCTGTACTGCAGTCACGACATACTGTACTGAGGTATGTTGTGGTGATGCAAAAGAACCACCAGGGGGCAATGTTTCCTTATGGACAGATCAACAACACAGCAGCAAATATATTTATAACTAACCCAGTTTTCAATGGGAGCAAATTAAACATGGTGGGCAGAACAAGCATAAGCTAGCGACATCCTATTGGCGCGTTCAAACATGTATTTGCATATTTTCGGTAGGGAACGCCTTCCATCTGAAACGCTCGTGGGCATTAACTCAATTTTCCCTTGCGCTCCTTGTAAACGACGTAATTTTAAGAAACCTTGACAAAGGATCACATCTACAAAACTTAGCGCACTCTGTTCGTAACGGATTTTAGTTTTTGGAACAGAATTGTATTGAGATCGGGTTTTTCTTCAATTAGAATATCAGCAGAATGTCGGCTCAGCTCCAGACTCCCACTGTCGGCCACTGGGTTTACTATCCTCATCATATTTGGTGGGGAGTGGAAATTCCAACCGGATGCTTCAGATTTATACTGCAGGTGAAATCTACAACAGGTGTAGACTTTACAGTGAAATGCTTAATTACAAGCCCTTAACCAACAATTCAGTTTTAAGAAAAATACCTAAAGAAAAATAATAAATAAAAGGAACAAATAATTAAAGAGCAACAGTAAAATAACAATAGCGAGGTTATATAAAGGGGTACCGGTACAGAGTCAAAGTGCGGGGGCACCGGTTATTCGAGGTAATTGAGGTAGTATATACATGTAGGTACAGTTATTAAATTGACTTATGCATAGATAATAGGGGGTAGAAGCTGTGGTCTTATGGCTTGGGGGTAGAAGCTGTTTAGAAGCCTCTTGGACCTAGACTTGGCACTCCGGTACCGTTTGCCGTGCGGTAGCAGAGAGAACAGTCTACGACGAGGTTGACTGTAGTCTTTGACAATTTTTAGGGCCTTCCTCTGACACCGTCAGGTATAGAGGTCCTTGATGGCAGGAAGCTTGGCCCCAGTAATATACTGGGCCATACGCACTACCCTCTGTAGTGCCTTGCGGTAGGAGGCCAAGCAGCTGTCATACCAGGCAGTGATACAACCAGTCAGGATGCTCTCGATGGTGCAGCTGTAGATCCTTTGAGGATCTGAGGACCCATGCCAAATCTGTTCAGTCTCCTGAAGGGGAATAGGTTTTGTTGTGCCCTCTTCACGACTGTCTTAGTGTGTTTGGACCATGTTAGTTTGTTGGTGATGTGGACAGCAAGGAACTTGAAGCTCTCAACCTGCTCCACTACAGCCATGTCGATAAGAATGGGGGCGTGCTCTGTCCTCCTTTTCCTATAGTCCACAATCATCTCCTTAGTTTTGATCACGTTGAGGGAGAGGTTGTTGTCCTGGCACCACAC
Source organism: Salmo trutta (assembly GCF_901001165.1). Taxonomy (NCBI): domain Eukaryota; kingdom Metazoa; phylum Chordata; class Actinopteri; order Salmoniformes; family Salmonidae; genus Salmo; species Salmo trutta. The sequence continues at coordinate 50,958,548 of NC_042974.1, read as the reverse complement.
GACCAGGTCTCTGACCTCCCTGTATGCTGTCTCGTTGTTGTTGGTGATCAGGCCTACCACTGTTGTGTCATCGGCAAACTTAATAATGGTGTTGGAGTCGTGCCTGGCCATGCAGTCATGAGTGAACAGGGAGTACAGGAGGGGACTGAGCACTTATCCCTGAGGGGTCCCCGTATTGAGGATCATTGTGGCGGATGTGTTGTTACCTACCCTTACCACCTGGGGGAGACCCGTCAGGAAGTCCAGGATCCAGTTGCAGATGGAGGTGTTTAGTCCCAGGTTCCTTAGCTTAGTGATGAGCTTTGAGGGCACTATGGTGTTGAACGCTGAGCTGTCATCAATGAATAGCATTCTCACATAGGTGTTCCTTTTGTCCAGGTGTGAAAGGGCAGTGTTGAGCGCAATAGAGATTGCATCATCTGTGGATCTGTTGGGGCTGTATGCAAATTGGAGTGGGTCTACGGTTTCTGGGATAATGGTGTTGATGTGAGCCATGACCAACCTTTCAAAGCACTTTATGGCTACACACGTGAGTGTTACGGGTCGGTATTCATTTAGGCAGGTTACCTTAGTGTCCTTGGGCTTAGGGACTATGGTGGTCTGCTTGAAACATGTTGGTATTACAGACTCAGAAAGGGAGGTTAAAAATGTCAGTGAAGACACTTGCCAGTTGGTCAGCGCATGCTCGGAGTACATATCCTGGTAATCCGTCTGGCCCTGTGGCCTTGTGAATGTTGACCTGTTTAAAGGTCTTACTCACATCGGCTGTGGAGAGCGTGATCACACAGTCGTCCAGAACAGCTGATGCTCTCACGCATGTTTCAGTGTTACTTGCCTCGAAGTGAGCATAGAAGTAATACAGCTCGTCTGGTAGGCTCGTGTCACTGGGCAGCACTCGGCTGTGCTTCCCTTTGTAGTCTGTAATAGTTTGCAAGCCCTGCCACATCCGACGAGCATCGGAGCCGGTGAAGTACGATTCGATCTTAGACCTGTATTGATGCTTTGCCTGTTTGATGTTTCGTCGGAGGGCATAGCGGGATTTCTTATAAGCTTCCGGGTTAGAGTCCCGCTCCTTGAAAGTGGCAGCTCTACCCTTTAGCTCAGTGCGGATGTTGCTTGTTATCCATGGCTTCTGGTTGGAATATGTACATACAGTCACTGTGGGACGACGTCATCGATGCAGCGCATTATGGTGTTTTTGTTTGACCCACGTGAACGTGACCAAAGACATGACAAAAACAGGAACTGAATTTACCGTGATTACAGTGGATATGTATAAATGAATGTGGTATTTGAGGCTCTCACCAATTGATAGTACAATGTACACACACATACATTCACTGGCCAGTTTATTAGGTACAGCACCCAGTTTATGAAGATAGAGCACTCCTACAGACAGTGAGTCACATGGCTTGCTATAAAAGCAGGCAGACAGGCATCGAAGGATTCAGTTACTATTCGATTGAACGTTAGAATGGGCAAAAAGAGTTACCTAAGCGACTTTGAGCATGGTATGATCCAGTATCTCATAAACAGCCGCCTACCTGGGCTTTTTTAATGCACAACAGGGTGTAGGGTTTCCTAAGAATGGTGCGACAAACAAAAAACGTAGTCAGCGGCAGTCCTGTGGACGAAACAGCTCGTTGATGAGAGGGGTTGAAGGAGAATGGCAAGAATTGTGCAAACCAACAGGCTGGCCATAAACAGACAAATAACGGTACAGTACAACAGTGGTGTGTAGAAGGCATCTTGGAATGGACATCTCGTCACTCCGTGTCACGGATAGACTATTGCAGCAGGGTTCCACTCCTATCAGCTAAAAACAAGAAGAAGCGGCTCCGGTGGGTACGTGGTCACAAACACTGGACATTTGAGGAGTGGAAAATCATTGCCTGGACTGACAAATCCCGGTTCCTGTTCAGTCATGAAATTGAATTTGTACTGAAATCAAAATGAAAGAAAAGTTAACTTGCAAATTCATTAGTCTATGGTGTGAAATAGGCTTTTAGAAGTGCCGCCATTATTTTATTACTTATCGTTAATGCTGTCTTTGGCGTGCTTATCAATGCACAACCACCTTTTTTTATTTATTTTATTTATTTAACCTTTAGTCAGTTAAGAACAAATTCTTAATTACAATGACAGCCTACCAAAAGGCAAAAGTCCTCCTGTGTGGACAGGGGATTTTTACCCACTCTTATCGATGTATTTATTTAGGAAGTCATAAAGTGTTACATTGTATTATGTTTGAAATGCATTCTGTCATTAATGATATATTTTAACATTGCTATTTAAAAAAAACAAGTTGTAATTTATAAAATATTGCATTTGTTGTCTTCCTCAAATGAAGGGGATGAAGGACAGAATCTGATTTCATTTGTCCTTAACTCAGTCATTTCATTCAGGCAAAGTGAGTTAGCCTGCCCCGGAGCAGGTTAGTTCTGAATGATTTGTTGCCATAGAAATTTACCTGGCTAAAAGGTGAGACACTTTTGTATGACCGCTTATCCCAGGTTGAACTCAGAGTTGACCAAAGTAGCCTTGCTAACTCCTCAAACCTGCTTCGTAAGATTCTCCTCATGGCTCTCATCTCCTCCCGGTAGGCTGATCAGTCATTGTTGGTAATCAGGCCTACTACTGTTGTGTCATCAGCAAACTTGATGGTTGAGTTGGAGACGTGCGTGGCCACACAGTCATGGGTGAACAGGGAGTACAGGAGGGGGCTGAGCACGACACCCCTGTGGGGTCCCCCATGTTGAGGATCAACGAGGCGGAGGTGTTGTTGCCTTCCTTCACCACTTTGGGTCGGCCCATCAGGAAGTCCAGGACAAGATTCACAGGGAGGGGTTCAGACCCAGGGCTCTGTGCTTAGTGATGAGCTTGGAGGGCACTATGGTGTTGAAGGCTGAGCTGTAGTGGATGAACAGCATTCTTACATAGGTACAGTATTTCTCTTGTCCAGGTGGGATAGGGCAGTGTGCAGTTCAATGGCGATTGTGTCGTCCGTGGATCTGTGGGGGCGGTATACGAATTGTAGTGGGTCTAGAGTGTCGGGTAAGGTGAAGGGATATGGTCCTTAACTAACCTTGCAAAGCACTTCATTATGACAGAAGTGAGAGCTACGTGGCAATAGTCATTTAATTCAGTTACCTTCACTTTCTTGGGTACAGGAATAATGCTGGACACCTTGAAGCAAGTGGGGACAACAAACTGGGATATGGAGAGACTGAATATGTCCATAAACACTCCAGCCAGCTGTTCTGCACATGCTCTGAGGACGCAGCTTGGGATGCCGTCTGGGCTGGCACCATGAATAGGATGGGGGGATGAAAGAAAGAGTGGCTTACTCACGTCAGCCATGGAGAACCCGAGCACACAGTTCTCATGAGTGACGGGGGCCCGCGTCGGCGGCTCAATATTATTTTCCTCGAAGCAGGACAAAGGTGTTTAGCTTGTCCTGGAGCGAGGCGTCGGTGTACGTGACGTGGCTGGCTTTCTCTTTATAATCGGTGATTTTCTGGAGTCTCGTGTCTAAGCCGTTGAATTGACTCCACTTTGTCCATCTTCAATTGCCTTAATTAAGGAGGTCATAGCTGGTTCTGTTTGTACACGTCTATGTTCCCAGTCACCTTGCCATGGTTAAATGCGGTGGTACAGGATTTCTGTTTCTCTCGAATGCTGTCATCTATCCACAGTTTTTGGTTTGGATCTAATCGTCACAGTGGAAACAACATCCACTATGCACTTCCCGATGAACCTAGTTACAGAGTCAGTGTATTAATACTATTCTCACAGGGTTACCCGGAACATTTCCCAGTCCGCGCGATCAAAACAATCTTAAAGCATAGATTCCGATTGGTCAGATCAAGTTTCTGCCTATAGGTGGGGAGGAGCAGAATGGAGGCATGATCTGATTTGTCGAAGGGAGGTGAACAGTGTTTACTCCGACACATTGGTCCTGGTTAAGCAGGTAGGTGTTAAGAAGCGTGGTTTGGCGGGTCATATTTCGGGGGAAGCAAGACTCGACCTTTGCCTCCCAAGCCCGTTGGGGAGTTGCAGCGATGATAGATCGAAATTGGGGAGAAAAAGGGGGTAAAATACATTTTTTTATTTTTTATAATAAATAAATCAGCCTAATCGAACTGTAGATTTCATCTTACATTCCAGTGTTCGAACTTGTAAACAAGGCTGATTTCTCTTAATGTGACTCATTGTCCGCTTTAGGTATAATGCCAGGAGGTGTTTGTGGCTTTGACAGCTCTAATGCAGTCCCACCTCTGACACTGCCAGAACAACCGCAATGCGGATGTCGGCTAAAGTGGATCTGATTGAGTAGAGCCCTAAAACAGCCTGCTCTCCAGAAGGCACCCTATACCCTATATAGTGCTCTACTTTTGACGATAGCCCTATATAGGGTGCCAAACCCTGTTCACACTTAAGTTTTTCAACTGATGTAGAACGCATTTGGCAGTTGTGATTTTTGCCCAAAATAACTTGAGGTAATATTTGAACCAGGCTATAACTTGGACAGTGAGACTAATGAGCAGCTCCATGCTGCCATCTATCCCACTGAGGTGTAATAAGTACTGGAGACTGTCTGCCCAAGATGTCCGCCCGTTGTTTTCAAGGTAACCTACTCATGTTCGCGTACACCGATCCATGGACCGTCTATATCCGGGTTGCATCCGGTTTAATACGGACTAACATCACGTGCACTCGGTGTGCACAGGGATCAGCGACGACATCATCATGTTATCCAAAAACATGGCAGACATTTGGATGAATATAAAATGCTAATATCTTAGGCTATAAGTGATAGAAAAATAATCTGCCTCAGTGACAATGAATTGAATAATTCAATGGATGTTTTGTGCACAAATTTCAAATCTGACATCTCTATATGACCGTCTATGGAAATTGTCTTTCAGTTAAAACTGCACTACCGAAGCAAAACTGTAGGAGCAGTCAAAACTGTGCTTCTAGAACGGAACCCTGGCCCCTTGATCTATCCATTGTTTTTGGTTTGGATAAGTTCTAATTGCCACAGAGGGAACAACATTCTCCATGCACTTCCTGATTAAACCAGTCACTGAGTCAGTGTATGTCGATACTATTCTCAGAGGTGACCCGGAACATTTCCCAGTCCATGTGATCAAAACAATCTTGAAGGATAGATTCCGATTTGTCAGACCAAGTTTCTGCCTATAAGTGGGGAGCAGAATGGAGGCATGATCTGATTTGTCAAAGGGAGGGCAGCCTTGTAGCCAACCCGGAAGGGAGAATAGCAATGACTAGCGAGTCCTCGATGCATTTGGCGGTTGTGAGACAACGGAGAGTTTTATGCACAGAAATAAATGTGAGGTAGTATTTGAACCAGGCTAGAACCTGGCCAATGAGACACGACAGCTCCATGTTGGCCACCATACATGTTCAACAAGATTCTTCACCATTTACATAACGTATTGTCACACCAAAATATCAATTCCCTGAGCAGAAAAAAAAGCTGAACATTTCTTGAAACGTATTAATCTATTTTAGCATTTTTCAAGCCTTCTGATACATTTAGAATGGCATTTCCAACATAAGGCCACATTATTGACCACTGCAAGAATAACAATCAGCACCCAAAACCATTTATTAAGATCATGAAAAATGTCAGTATGCTTTATTCTTTTGAATGAAACCACAAGCATGCTCAAGTCTAAATTGCCCTCCCTGTTCTTTAGGTCTTTCACCAGAAAAAGTGCTTCAAGTACTGTGCAATTTGGGATGCAGGCTCTGTTTTCAGACGCAAAACAGCGAGAATCTCTATTTAGGCAGCACCCTTTAGTGGTGCAACATGGGAAACACTAAATCAAGGGCTGATAACTACCAACAGCACTGAGACACACACAGAGAAAGTTATTATTTCAAAGGTTTGGTTTTATTTGATAATACTGTTGTATATTTTTGTACATTGGCTGAACGTCCACAAGGGACTTAAACAAAGCACTAAACACATGCATAGTCTGGTTGTCTTCACACTCCACCTCCCTCTCTACACCCACAAAACCCTTCCCTACCAACATAGCACGTGTACATCTGAAAGCATTGGATAAGGTAGAAGAAATATGGTGCTCAAAACCAAGGGATTGCCTTCTGAAAGATAGAATGAGCACCATGTTTCTTACATCCAATCCTCTTTAGATCTATGCAAGTGCCTTTCTTGCAGGTAGGCAACTAGGGGTGAGATTCACAGGAGGTTGGTGGCACCTTAATTGGGGAGGACGGGCTCTTGGTAATGGCTGGGGCGGAATGAGATCAAATACATCAAACACAGTTTCCATGTGTTTGATGTCATTCCATTGACTCCGTTCCAGCAATTATTATGAGCCGTCCTCCCCTCAGCAGCCTCCACTGGTGAGATTCTTTCTCTCACATGCTCCCAGCGCAAGAAGACTTTCACCACTTTAAAGAGAAAGACAGAGACTTGATAGGGGGGGAAAATATATATATAAAAATCATGTAATAGAGTTAACACTGGAAAACTAAATGTACTGAAAATGGAAAGTCCACTTTTAATTTATGCTTCTGTTATTCCATCATACTTTAAATCCAAATGAATATAATATAGCGATCTACTGAGATCTGAGTAGTATGTGCCTGTCTCAGATCTCAGAAGATGCCATTTCATTTTGATGTGGTTTCCTGAGAAGTTACACTTCTCCAGGCATTGTGAGATCTGACCACCTGCGCAATGCAACTGACTGCAGTTAAGACGACCTGGAATGTGGCCTGGCTGTCTGTCCCATAAGACACCCTATTCTCTTTGTAGTGCTACTTAAAAAAAAATGGAATCCCTTTTTCTCCCCAATTTCGTGGTATCCAATTGGTAGTAGTTAGTCTTGTCTCATCGCTGCAACTCCCGTACGGTCTCGAGAGGCGAAGTTCCGAAACACAACCCAACCAAGCCGCACTGCTTCTTGACACAATGCACATCCAACCCAGAAGCCAGCCGCAGCAATGTGTCAAAGGAAACACCGTACACCTGGCGACCTGGTCAGCGTGCACTGCGCCTGGCCCGCCACAGGGGTCGCTAGTGCGCGATGAGACAAGGATATTCCTGCCGGGCAAACCCTCCCGAACCTGGACGACGCTTGGCCAATTGTGCGCTGTCCCATGGGCCTTCTGGTCGCGGCCGGCTGCGACCGGGAGGCCGCGTTGCAGTGCCTTAGAAGCCTCCCGGGTGGCGCAGTGGTCTAAGTGCTACTTTTGACCAGGGCCCATATAGTGCACTTTATAGGAATGGGGTGCCATTTGGGATACACAGTCTGCCTGACTGCAGTACAATATTAAAAACACTATAGAGAATCACACGGTTTGGTCTTTTCTGGAATTCCTCTTCAAAGTGCAAATCTAGTTCTAATGATGCAAATAATAATTATTTAAAAAAAAAAGGAGGGGGGCATAGCGGTGATGGTTATGGGGGGGGGGGTGCAGGGGTAATAATGTGATACCATAGGCATCCATCTCTATCACATGCCATAGACTGGTCCGGTGAGACATGCATTCTAGGTTATTTTAAAAATGTTGTTATTCCCATATTTGTCTCTGACTGGGATGCTTTGGTTATTCAGACAAAATGAAATGCAACCATTTATAAAAACTAAACACCTTTCTTACCAAATGTCTATTAGAACAAGCTGGGAAGTCCCGCCTCACCATCAATCTGAATTGGTCCTAACAGCATGGTTATGAGAAGCAACAAATAGCGTTTGACTAGTTAAAAAGAAAAAAAGGCATCTTGGAATATGGCTTTGAAATCAAACAGAATGAGGAAACAAGTAATGTTGAGCCATCATTGAATAGATATGGAGTCGTTCTAACCTGGGTAGTTTGACAGGGGTAGAGAGTGCACTACTTTTGACCTGGGCTCTGTTGCCATTTGACATACCCCCCAAAAATAAAAATGATCTGTCCTCCTGACGCCAGCCTCAGGGGGATGTGACATCATCATCTCCACACGACCAGTATATATGGGTCTTGTGACACTAAATAGCTACACAAACATCCTGAGCCCCTGTCTAGCGCCTTCCCCTAGCCTCTAACCCGTCTGTGTTTTGCAGTCCTGAAGGAACCGGATGGGTGTAAGCAATATGACAAATACCATTTAGGGGGCTAGGTGGAGCCATCACCATACTATTAACATATCCAGTCCCTTTAGGTCTGCAAACACAAGAGGTAGAAGCTAGAAGTTGTTTTTGGATCAGTAAACTATTAACCGAGCTCTCTTAAAATCATTCAGCTTTGCCTCATTATATTTTATATGTGTATCAAATTAATGTTGTCCTTCATACAGATTATTTTCTCCCCTAATATTTCATAAAATGTTGTTGAGAAACATATTTTTTTCTTTAATCAGGTTGTGCAGTGGGCCACTGGAAGGGGTAGGGAAGGAAAGTGACTAGGGGTCCTCGATGTCCAGGAACTCCTTCTTGGGCGGAGTCACACCGCGATACCAGGAACAGGAGCCGTCGGCCCTCTTGACGCAGGTGTAGTGGTTAGCTTGGCGACCGTGCACCTGCTTCTCTATCATCAGGTCTGTCCACAGACACTCCTCTGGAGCAGAGATGGCACAGGGCAGGGAGGGGCAGCGCACAATCTACACAGAGAGAGAGACAGATACACAGGTTAAAAGGACCAAGTACCTTACTGTAATAGATCTCCATTTAAAATGGGCAAAAAAAAATAGTGGAAAGAAAAAGTATGAGAACCCTTTGGAATTACCTGGATTTCTGCATAAATTAGTAAAAATTTGATCTTCATCTTAGTCACAACAATAGACAAACAGTGTGCTTAAACTAGTAACACAAATTATTGTATTTCTTGTGTATATTGAATACATAATTTAAATATTCACAGTGTAGGTTGGAAAAGGTATGTGAACCCCTAGGCTAATGACTTCTCCAAAAGCTAATTGGAGTCAGGAGTCAGCTAACCTGCAGTCCAATCAATGAGACGAGATTGGAGATGTTGGTTAGAGCTGCCTTGCCCTATAAAAAACTCACAACATTTGAGTTTGCTATTCACAAGAAGCATTGCCTGATGTGAACCATGCCTCGAACAAAAGAGATCTCAGAAGACCTAAGAATTGTTGACTTGCATAAAGCTTGAAAGGGTTACAAAAGTATCTCTAAAAGCCTTGCTGTTCATCAGTCCACGTTAAGACAAATTGTCTATAAATGGAGAAAGTTCAGCACTGTTGCTACTCTCCCTAGGAGTGGCCATCCTGCAAAGATGACTGCAATAGCACAGCGCAGATTGCTCAATGAGGTTAAGAAGAATCCTAGAGTGTCAGCTAAAGACTTACAGAAATCTCTGGAAGATGCTAACATCTGACAAGTCTACGATACGTAAAACAAGAATGGTGTTTATGGGAGGAAACCACAGAAGAAGCCACTGCTGTCCAAAAAAAACATTGCTGCAAGAGTGCACCTGGATATTCTACAGCGCTACTGGCAAAATATTCTGTGGACAGATGAAACAACAGCTGAGTTGTTTGGAAGGAACACACAACACCATGTGTGGAGAAAAAAAAAGGCACAGCACACCATCAAAACCTCATCCCAACTGTAAAGTATGGTGGATGGGAGCATCATGGTTTGGGGCTGCTTTGCTGCCTCAGAACAGATTTCTATCAGACAGAAAAATTCATCCAAGTTTATCAAGACATTTTGCAGGAGAACGTTAGGCTATCTGTTTACCAATTGAAGCTAACAGAAGTTGGGTGATGCAACAGGACAATGACCCAAAACAGAAGTAAATCAACAGAATGGCTTCAACAGAAGAAAATACGCCTTCTGGGGTGGCCCAGTCAGAGTCCTGACCTCAACCCGATTGAGATGCTGTGGCATGACCTCAAGAAAGCGGTTCACACCAGACATCCCAAGAATATTGCTGAACTGAAACAGTTTTGTAAAGAGGAATGGTCCAGAATTCCTCCTGACCGTTGTGCAGGTCTGATCCACAACTACAGAAAACATTTGGTTGAGGTTATTGCTGCCAAAAGGAGGGTCAACCAGTTATTAAATCCAAGGGTTCACATACTTTTTCCACCCTGCACTGTGAATGTTTACATGGTGTGTTCAATAAAGACATCAAAACGTATAATTGTTTGTGTGTTATTAGTTTAAGCAGACTGTTTGTCTATTGTTTTGACCTAGATGAAGATCAGATCAAATTTTATGACCAATTTATACAGAAATCCAGGTATTTCCAAAGGGTTCACATACTTATTTGTGCCACTGTAGCTTTTTAGCAAAAAACTTGTTCTTAAGCAAAAATTTTGCTGTCAGAGTGGGGAGGGGAAAAGTAAAAACTAGCTATTATTATTGGCAGAGAGGTTTGTTATTGGTCTATTAACCAATTTGCACTGTAAAGCCGAAACTCCCGCCCAAGCAAACCTGCTGATTAGAAGGCCCTCTGTATTTTCAACCAGCAACTAACTGATAGAAATATAGATTAAGTTAGTTTTATAAAAAAAAATTATTGTACAACAGCTGATGAAACTATGATAAAAACACAGGGAAAACAGTATTGACTGCAATGGGCCTTTAAGATTGGTTTCCCTATCCATCTATCCCTTCCACATCACTCCTTGCTTCCCACCACCTCCCTCCCTACCTTGCAGTCACAGCCCATCTGATAGCGCTGAGTCAGACTCTTCTTCTGAGTGGGGCTCATGGACTCCCAGGGCGTGATGTAGTCACACAGGGTCACATGCATCTTCCCACCTGCCTCCACCTTGCCTACAGGGGGCAACAGAGGTAGAAAGAGAAGGAGGATGAGAGAGAGCGAGGTGGGGGGGGGGGGGGAGAGAGGGAGCGCGAGAAAGAAAGGTTCTCTAAAACAGCAACAACAGATGTGGTTCTGAAACTTTATAACTGAGTCACTGAAATCAGACAGCAGCTTTTCTTTTACTCGCCTCCCCCCTCTTTAGATCGGGGCAGACATCAATAAGAAAATGGAGAAGAGACGAGAGGGTGAGTTGTTGAAATGCTTGTCGGACAGAAACTGGTTTTCACCATACTGAGGACCGTCCGTAGTCCTAAAGAATCCAGAAGAAGGAAACGCTAGCCTCAGCAGTTCCTGTTCTGGTGTTCCCTGTAATTAAGCTGAGTGTGTGTGTAGGGAAACCAGAGCGTGCATGATCTAATGCCCCTCTGTGTCCCTCTTTATGTCTACTCCGTCTGTTCCAGTTGTGCTCACTCAGCACCATCTAGCATAGCCTCATCCCAGATCTGTTTGTGCCGTCTTGCCAACTCCTATGGTCATTGTAATACCAATAACTGTAGGAGTAGGCACGAGAACACAAACAGCTCTGGGATCAGACTACTTCTAGCACACAGCGGAGGGAGAATATTCCGCCATGTCATCAGTGTCTGGTCAGGTCAGACAGATGACTAGCCTTACCGGATATTAGGTACTCCTTCTTGCCGCTAGTATCCAAGGTAACGCCACACACAGCAGAGACTGGTGAAGTGAAGATCGCCTCAATGTCCTGGTCAGGACCCTTAAACATCTATAACACAATCACAGGTAAGGGGTTAGATGAACACAGGTCTTATATCTAACAACCCCAGGTCAGGGGGGGGTTAAAGTTCATGGATGTATTTTCACCTTGATCTGCTTGACCTCGTACTGGATCCTCTTGATGGGGTTCCCATAGATATCATTCCCAGTATCCACCTCCTTCTCACCCACCACCTTCGCTCGGATCACTGCAGGGAGACAGATATGGGGTCAGAGGACATCAAGAATACACACACAAAACAACAAAGCAAAGCTTCTGTTTGAATACTTCCCTCAACAGTACAGCTCGTTAATCACCTGCAGATGGAGCCCAGGCGGCCTCTATGGCAGCTTGTTGTTCCTACATCAATAAACCCCAACACAACCCACAAACAACTTTGTTTTGACTGTTTCAGGTTGTGAACTAGCCGCCAGTACCATTCCACATCACATCATGATTTGTTAGCACATATTGGCAGGGAGGGATGTGTGCTTTCACTGATAAACAAGGGAGTGATTGAGGCACATTATCAAGGAGAGATTGCGTACGCGACATATAGCGAGAGAGACAGGGACAGTGATAGCAAGAAATCAGAACACAATGTAGTGACACTGAAGAAAGGATAGAAAGTATGAATGAGCTGTAGTTCGTGTGTGTGTGTGTGTGTGTGTGTGTTAAAAGACCTCTCAGACTACATCATGCTTCAGCTATGGGAAGGGAATGGAAAATATGAGCAATACGCAATAACGTAAAATCACCAGAGAGAAACACACACACACTTCACAGGGGTGACTGCCATTGCTCTACACCCTTATGTTCTCTTCATGGCATGGAACAGACAAATACAGAGGGGTTCACTGCTCCCCCCGCTCTCTCTTTCGCATGCTTTTCTGCACATGTAACCACTTCAAGTTCATACACATGGCGCTGACTGAGGCTGATGCGGTGTACCTGGCTGGCTCCCTCTCCTGCATTCCGTGGAGTTTTTCCCCTCGCTCGTTTCCTGACCTCATTCAGGCCCAGAGGCTAATGAGCACTAAGGACCCTGGGTATACAACAGGGTAGAGAGAACTAGTGATACATTTTTGGGGGATGCCGTTACATATCGGGATAATATTTGACAAGATATTGCGACATTGTCAAAACGATATATTATTTTTGCCCTAGTTGGCTGCAGTATTTTTTTTATGCATTTCGATGACTGGACTATGGAATTGCAATACGGTCACAGTATTGAGTTGCAATACATATAAAATTGTGAGAATAGCAGTACATATTATATCGGCACCTAAGTATCATGATATCGTATCATGAGGTCCCTATCAATTCCCAGTCCTAGAGAAAACGCTCAGCTCAGGGAAAAAGTGTAGGGGCGGCAGGTAGCATTGCAGTTAAGAGCATTGGGCTAGTAACCGAAAGGACACGAGTTCAAATCCCAGAGCTGACTAGGTGAAGAATCTGTCGATGTGCCCTTGAGCAAGGCACTCAACCCTCCTGTAAGTCACGCTGGATAAGAGCGTCTGCTAAAATGTAAAAGTGATTCGGGACTGCTGCCTGTTTAACGACTTTTGCAGGAATGATGTTTTCCTAAATAGGCACCATTTCCCCCCCTTGCTATTTCTTAACTAGGTCGTATGAGCACCCCATGTTGAGAGTGCAGCAGAAACTCTAGGGTAGCAGAGAAAGCTAAGGAGGTTAAAAACACACATCATAGCTACGCTGAATTACTTATACATCACCAGCACTAAGCAATGTCTTCCATGAAAACCATCCTGAGTTCCCCCAACCCTACCTCCACCACACTGTCCATCCCTCTCCCCATTAGAGCAGTGGTTCTAGGGGGTGACATGGCCTCCCCCGTCCCAGCCCCTGCTGGAGCAGGCTGGGAAGTCCCCTGTCTTTCCCAGGGAATAAAGATGTAAAATTAGCTGTAAGATAAATCTGGTGCAATGCATCACTTCCCACTGGTTGATTCAACATTGTTTCCATGTCACTTCAATTAAATGACATTGAACCAACGTAGAATAACCATGTGCCCAGTGAGTTCTCACTTCAGAGTGATGCTTTTGTTATACATTGTCCCTGTCCAAATAAACTTAATAAATAAGATCTGCCTACAAGCTAGACATGGGAGCAGGGACATGTGTGTGACACCAGAGACAAATGTTAATCACTTAGCTGTTAGTGTCACTACTCTGTGAGTGTGTGTGGGCTGTAGAGGATACAGACTCAGTGTTCTGTCAACTGGCGTAGTACACACACACACACACACACACACACACACACACACACCATCCTCTCCCTCTTCTTATTTCCTCTGAACATGGATGGGAGCATAGCTTAAGCATATTCTTGGCCCCTCTCTGCAATCTAACTCATTTAGATGAGCTTGGTGGGACTGTACGTATGCTCAAAATGACCAGGACACAGAGGGATTCTGAAGAGGAGCGAACACTTGAAAGTCAGAGTATCCCGCCCTGTAAGTCAATAGTGTGTTTATTTAATTTAACTAGGCAAGTCAGTTAAGAACAAATTCTTATTTACAATGACGGCCTACCCTGGCCAAACCCTAAACCGGACGATGCTGGGCCAATTGTGCGCTGCCATATGGTAGTCCCAGTCACGGCCGGTTGTGATACAGCCTGGAATCGAACCAGGGTCTGTAGTGACACCTCTAGCGCTGAGATGCAGTGCCTTAGACCGCTGCGCCACTCGGGAGATGTTTGAGAAAGATGATCATAGAGGGAATGGTCAGAAGGATGGGAGGGAAAAAGAAAGTTTGTGCCATTTCCATGGATATTTGTGAGAAGTCCTTGACTTTGTTTTTTTCTTTGGTGTACCCAAAACTGAGAGCCAGATGTTATAAGCTACCAGATCAATGCATTAGAGAGAGAAAGAGATGCATACATTTCTTTGTAGTGCATGTGTGTGTACTGTATGTCTGTGCAGTAGTGTGTGTGCACAGCACCCATCCCACTGGGCAGAGATGTAATTTCAAATGACTAGTTTTGATTTACACTGAACAAAAATATAAAAACGCAACATGTAAAGTGTTGGTTCCATACGCATAAAAATATTATTTTGCTCAGATTTTATCCACAAATCAAATAATCAGGAGGCTGAAGAAATTTGGCTTGGCACCTAAAACTTTTACAGATGCACAATTGAGAGCATCCTCTTGGGCTGTATCACCGCCTGGTAAGGCAACTGCACCGCCCGCAACCACAGGGCTCTCCAGAGGATGGTGCGGTCTGCTCAACGCATCACTGGGGGCAAACTACCTGCCCTACAGGACACCTACAGCAACCAATGTCACAGGAAGACCAAAAAGTTCAAGGACAACAACCACCTGAGCCACTGCCTGTTCACCCCGCTATCATCCAGAAGGCGAGGTCAGTACAGGTGCATCAAAGCTGGGACCGAGAGACTGAAAAACAGCTTCTAGCTCAAGGCCATCAGACTGTTAAATAGCCATCACAAGCATATTAGAGGCTGCTGCCTAGACTTGAAATTACTGGCCACTTTAATAATGTTTACATATTTTGCATTACTTATCTCATATGTATATACTGTATTCTATCCTACTGTATCTTAGTCTATGCCGCTCTGACATTGTGTGTATTAAGAATATATAAATATTTGGACGAGCAATCTAAAGTAAAGGAATTGTTAGATATTACTGCACTGTTGGAGCTAGAAAACAAGCATTTTGTGACAACAGCAATAACATCTGCTAAACACGTATACATGTGACCAATAAAATGACATCCCTGTTAGTGAGCATTTCTCCTTTACCAAGATAAGTCATCCACCTGACAGGTGTGGCATATCAAGAAGCTGATTAAACCGCATGATCATTACACAGGTGCACCTTGTGCTGGGGACAATAAAAGGTCACTATAAAAAAAATATGCAGTTTTGTCACAACACAATGCCACAAGTTGAGATTGTGCAATTGACATGCTGACTGCAGGAATGTCCACCAGAGCGTTTGCCAGAGGATTGAATCTGCCATAAACCACCTCCAATGTCATTTTAGAGAATTTAGCAGTATGTCCAACAGGCCTCACAACCGCAGACCACTTGTAACCACGCCAGCACAGGAAGTCCACATCCAGCTTCTTCACCTGCGGGATCATCTGAGCCCAGTCACCCAGACGGCTGATGAAACTGTGGGTTTGCACAAGAATTTCTGCACAAACTGTCAGAAATTGTCTCAGGGAAGCTCATCTGCTTGCTTGTCGTCTTAACAAGGGTCTTGACCTGAATGTAATTTGGTGTCGTAAGTGACTTCATTTGGCAAATGCTCACCTTCGATGGCCATTGGCTCGCTGTAGACGTGTGCTCCTCATGGACAAATCACAGTTCAAATGTACATTTTAGTCATTTAGCAGACACTTATCCAGAGCAACTTACAGGAGCAATTATGATTAAGTGCAGATTTTTGACCTAGTTGGCTCAGGGACTCAAAACAGCGACCTTTCGGTTACTGGCCCAACGCTCTTAACCGCTAGACGACCTGCTGTCTGTATCAGGCATATGGAAGACAACGTGTATGGCATCATATGGGTGAGCGGTTAGCTGATGTCAACGTTGTGAACAGAATGCCACATGGTGGCGGTGGGGTTATGGTAAGGGGCAGGTATAAGCTACGGACAATGAGCACAATTGCATTTTAGTCGATGGCAATTTGAATGCACAGAGATATCGTGACGAGATCCTGAGGCCCATTGGTTTGCCATTCATCCGCTGCCATCACCTCATGTTTCAGCATGATAATGCACAACCCCATTTCGTAAGGATCTATACACAATTCCTGGAAGCTGAAAATGTCCCAGTTCTTCCATGACCTGCATACTTACCAGACACGTCACCCATTGAGCATGTTTGGGATGCTTTGGATCAACGTGTACAACAGTGTGTTCCAGTTCCCGCCAATATCCATCAACTTTGCACAGCCACTGAAGAGGAGTGCTACAACATTCCACAGGCCAGAAATCAACAGCCTGATCAAGAAGGAGATGTGTCATGCTGCATGAGGCAAATGGTGGTCACACCAGATACTGACTAGTTTTCTGATCCACGCCCCTACCTTAAGGTATCTGTATTCCCAGTCATGTGAAATCCATAGATTAGGGCCTAATGAATTCATTTAAATTGACTGATTTATTTATATGAACTGTAACTCAGTAAAATATCTGACATTGTTGCATGTTGACTTCGTATTTTTGATTAGTGTACATTTGGTTAAGTTGTCAACTAACTTGAATTCAACAAATGTCACCATGTAAAAAAAAAAAAAAAAAAAAAAAAAAAAAGAAAAAAAAAAAAAAATACACAATTCCCTTATGTTAATGACTTTTTGAAACTCCAATCTTTTTCACGTTGATTCAACGTTATATTGATTTTTGTTGCTGAAGTAACGTGGAAACAACGTTGAGTCAACCAGTTTTGTCCCCAGCAGAATCTCTATGAAGTGGTCTATGTGTCTGTCTGTTGCTATCCCACTGCATTAGTTTGGTGCGGAACGGGAAAACCCCAGAAACATTCCTGTCATTCCTCACAGCTACACCCCTCAGAGGAAGAGGGAAAGAAGAAAGGAGGATAGAAAGAGAGAAAGAGCGAGAGAGGAGGACTGGTGTGAGACTGTAATTCTGAGAGGGATTCTAAAGCAGAATTTATACTACCCTGCTTAGTCTCCCTTGCTCACTCTCTCTTTATAATCTTCCTCTCATCCTGCTGTGCCACGTCCACAAACCAGGCGATACTCCTAGCCCCACAGCAGACGCTGAAGCACTGGAATCTCATAGGGGACTGTGTGCAGTGTTTACCCTGTATTAATTTAGCAGCAGCACACCGCCACTGCTAAATTGTTGCTGCCACACAAAAACCCCCCCCAAAAAAACAGAAGTATGTGGACACCTGCTCATCAAACATCTCATTCCAAAATCATGGGCATTAATATGGAGTTGGTCCCCCCCTTTGCTGCTATTACAACCGCCACTCTTCTGGGAAGGCTTTCCACTAGATGATGGAACATTGCTGCAGGAACTGGCTTCCATTCGACCACAAGAGCATTAGTGAAGTCGGGCACCGATGTTGGGCGATATGGCGTTTCATTCATCCCAAAGGTGTTCAATGGGGTTGAGGTCATGGCTCTGTGCAGGCAAGTCAAGTTCATCCACACTGATCTCGACAAACCACTTCTGTATGGACCTCGCTTTGCGCACGGGTGCATTGTCATGCTGAAACAGGAAAAGGCCTTCCCCCAAACTGTTGCCACAAAGTTGGAACCACAGAATTGTCTAGAATGTCATTGTATGCTGTAGCATTAAGTGTTCCCCCATCAACGCTCCAGTCACATGGCGGCGAGCTTTGCACCACTCCAGCCGACGCTTGGCATTGCATATGGTGATCTTAGGATTGTGTGCGGCTGCTAGGCCATGGAAACGGATGGAAATTTCATGATGATGGCAGCGGAAATTTCATGCACTCGGCAGTCCCGTTCTGTGAGCTTGTGTGGCCTACCACGTCGCGGCTGAGCCGTTGTTGCTCATAGACGTTTCCACTTCACAATAACAGCACTTACAGTTGACCGTGGCAGCTCTAGAGTTCAACCGGCTTGAGATGTGTGTGCGCACACAGTCAAACGTTGACACATCTACTCATTCAAGGAGTTCTTTAATTTTACTATTTTCTACATCAAAACTATGAAATAACACATATGGAATCATGTAGAAACCAAAACAAAATGAAGATTTTTTTTTTTTAAACAAATCAAAATATATTTTATATTTGCTTTTCTTCAAAGTAGCCACCCTTTGCCTTGATGACAGCTTTGCACTCTTGGCATTCTCTCAACCAGCTTCTCCTGGAATGCTTTTACAACAGTCTTGAAGGAGTTCCCACATATGCTGAGCACTTGTTGGCTGCTTTTCCTTCACTCTGCAGTCCAACTCATCTCAAACCATCTCAATTGGGTTGAGGTCGGGTAATTGTGGAGGCCAGGTCATCTGATGCAGCACTCTCCTTGGGCAAATAGCCCTTACACAACCTGGAGGTGTGTTGGGTCATTGCCTGTTGAAAAAGAAATGATAGTGGGACTATGCGCAAACCGCAAACCATTGCAAACCGTCACACCTCCTTCATGCTGGGAACCACACATGGGGAGATCATCCATTCACCTACTCTGCATCTCAAAGACAGGGCAGTTGGAACCAAAAATCTCAAATTTGGACTCATCAGACCAAAGGACAGAGTTCCACCAATCTAATGTCCATTGCTCGTATTTCTTGGCACAAGCAAGTCTTCTTATTTGTGTCCTTTAGTAGGGGTTTCATTGCAGCAATTTGACCATGAAGGCCTGATTCACGCAGTCTCTTCTGAACTGTTAATGTTGACATGTGTCTGTTACTTAAACTCTGAAGCATTTATTTGGGTTGCAACTTGAGGCTGGTAACTAATGAACTTCTCCTCTGCAGCAGAAGTAACTCTGGGTCATCCTTGCCTGTTGTGGTCCTCATGAGAGCCAGTTTCATCAAAGGGCTTGATGGTTTTTGCAACTGCCCTTGAAGAAATTTTCAAAGTTTCTTCCAGATTGACCTTCATGTCTTAAAGCAATGATGAACTGTCATTTCTCTTTGCTTATTTGAACGGTTCTTGCCATAATATGGACGATCTTTTACCAAATAGGGCTATCTTCTGTAAACCACCCCTACCTTGTCACAACAAAACTGATTGGCTCAAACGCATTAAGGAAAGAATTTACACAAATTAAACAAGGCACACCTGTTAATTGAAATGCATTCCAGGTGACTACCTCATGAAGCTGGTTGAGAGAATGCCAAGGGTGTAAAGCTGTCAAGCCAAAGTGTGGCTACTTTGAAGAATCTCAAATATATTTTGATTTGTTTAACACATGATTCCATGTGTTATTTACTAGTTTTGATGTACTCACTATTTTCCACATTGTAGAATGATAGTAAAAATAAAGAAAAATCCTTGAATGAGTAGGTGTGTCCAAACTTGACTGGTACTAATATATAAATAAACACACAAAAACAATTGTTTAATATAAAACTTTTTGGGATGGGAAAACACTTTGTGTACACTTAAATGAGTATAACCAGACAACGTTTGTAGAAAAGATGATAAAAAAAATAAGGTCAATCATTCAATCTTCGAATAACTTGAAATCACCCCAGAAAAACCTCAAGCAATGAAACCAAATGATTTTGTTTGAGCATAAGAACACAGAATTAGCCATGGCAAAATGTGTAGAATTGTAGGAAAGTAGCCCCTTTTGATCCAGAAAAAAACCTTGCTTATTTCCAATAAGACACCTGCCTGATAATATTGTATGGTGCCATGTACAGGCTACGGTAAAAAGAGCCTTAATCATTTTTTGCAAATATTGGGATCATTTTTGGGCCGGGATTATAGATAGTTGGTGTTGGCATCATTCATTTTCATTCTCTGGAATAAAAAGCACCAGAAATTAGCTTCTCACAGTCCTACACATAAAATAATTAATAATAACACATTCCTGGGGGCATGTTCCCGTGACCCTGCCACGCTCTTTGCCACCGCATGCAAAATAATCTAGGGGAAACAATGGTATGCATGTGTCACCTCTGCGTTACTATCAGACCCTGTCCTACACCTCTGCAGAATTTTCAGGTGGAGACAATGCAAGCCTTCAGATCTCTCAAGCAAAGTTACTAATCATCTCCTGCTTACATTTGAGGTTGGAAATTGGTCAATCAATTCTCATCTGTCAACAGGAAACAGCCAGTGTGGAAAAGGGTGGTTCCATGTCATTGCAGAAAACCATGACACCAATCATCTCAGATTGTTATGAAATTAGTTAAAAAACACAAAATGTTTCCAGAATGCTTGTTTTAATATAATTTCATGAGAAAGTAAGCTGATTGATTGCAACCAAATTGGCCATTTTAACATATTCAATAAATATAGTACCAAACATCCGATTTGGACCCAACTTTTTCTAACAATGAGTAAGACCTTGAAGAAGTGACCAAATCTGCCACCAGTATAGCGACTTTGGGAAAACAGACAGAACTGGCAAGTACACTACTACCTTAAGGACCAGACCTCTTGACAGAGGCTATAGTAATGACGCAAAAACAGAAGGTACACGTGAGGGCGTAACCTGTCAATCACTTACCTACGTCCGCGTTACAGAAAGCCTGTTGCGGGTGCACGGGTGCACAGCTGCAAGCTTCCACTAGCTCCTCTGCCCGCCACAAAATCAGTACCGTCAGCGTACATAGGACGCCGTTAATTGACAACGCCATTTTCTCCCGCGTTGTTTACCTTCCTTTGAAATGCGGAAAAAAAGTGTCCCTATTGAGAGTGAAATCCGCTGAGGGCTGTCTGTGTGCGAGTACAGCTACAATGAGTGTGTTGCTCCGAGACCAATGAAACGAATAACGGTTGAAGACCGCAGGTCCTGGGTCCCCACACGCAGTTTAGCAGTTCTGGGCAGGAGGAAACGAAAAGCCTTTAGAACGTCGTGAAAGAACCGCTGCTGCACTGTCCAACAGTGTGACCGTTCACTGGAGTCTGTTGCTCTTCCTTTCGGGATCAGCTGGGTTTTAAGGCTGCTGCATGTTGGACTCCTCCCCCCTCGGTAACGATTCGTCCTGCGGTAGGCACTGAAGCCCTACGTTCTAAGTTTCCCTCTCTTCATATTCTCCTCTCTTCTGAATCGCATCCCTCTTCTCCGTCTGTAGCTGCTGCTGACGTTATCAGCATATTCAGAGAGAGAGTGAGAACATTGTAAATACCGCCAATATGTATCTGTTTATTTACAGTGAAAATATTCATACCCATTGACTTATTCCACATTTTGATTACATTGTTTTTTATCTCACCCATCAACCCACAACACCCCATAATGACAAAGTAAAAAAATGTGTTAGACATTTTAGCAAATTTATTGAAAATGAAATACATAAATATCTAATTGGTTGTTGCTCATTGCTAGGCAGCCATTTTCAAGTATTGCCATATATGTTCAAGCCAATTTTAGTCCAAACTGTAACTAGGCCACTCAGGAACATTCAATGTCATCTTGGTAAGCAACTCCAGTGTATATTTGCCCTTGTGTTTTAGGTTATCGTCCAGCTGAAAGGTGAATTTGTCTCCCAGTGTCTGTTGGAAAGCAGACTGAACCAGGATTTCCTCTAGGAGTGTGCTTGTGCTTAGCTCTATTCCGTTTCTTTTTAACCTAAAAAACTCCCTAGTCCTTGCCGATGACAAGCATACACATAACATGATGCAGCCACCACCATGCTTGAAAATATGAAGAGCGGTACTCAGTGATGTGTTGTTGATTTTGCCCCAAACATAACACTTTGTTTTCAGGACATAAAGTTAATTTCTTTGCCAAATATTTTACAGTTTTTCAGTGCCTTATTGCAAACCGGGATGCATGTTTTGGAATATTTTTATTCTGTACAGGCTTCCTTCTTTTCAATCCGTGATTTAGGTTAGTATTGTGGATCAACTGCAATGTTGTTGATCCATCCTCAGTATTCTTCTATTACAGCCATTAAACTCTGTAACTGTTTAAAAGTTATCATTAGCCTCATGGTAAAATCCCAAGCGGTTCCCTTCCTCTCCAGCAACTCAGTTCGGAAAGAGGCCTGTATCTTTGTAGTGACTGGATGTATTGATACACCATCCAAAGTGTAATTAATAACTTCACCATGCTCAAAGGGATATTCAATGTCTGTTTTTTATTTTTATCCATCTATCAATAGGTGCATGTCATTGTGAGGCATTGGAAAACCTCCCTGGTCTTTGTTGTTGAATCTGTGTTTGAAATTCACTGCTCGACTGAGGGACCTTACAATTATCTGTATGTTGCACACAGAGTGAGTCCATACATCTTATTATGTGACTTGTTTAGCAAAGCTTTACTCCTGAACTTATTTAGGCTTGCCATAACAAAGGGGTAGAATACTTATTGACTCAAAACATTTAAGCTTTTCATTTTTTATTAATTTATTAATTAATAACAAGGGGTGTGAATACTTTCTAAAGGCAATGTATCTTTCCCCACTATTCGTACTATAACTATTTGCACATTGCTAAAATACTGTACATAGCTGATAATACACTGAACAAAAATATAAACACAACATGCAACAATCTCAAAGATTTTATATGAGTTACAGTTCATTTAAGGAAATCCGTCAATTGAAATAAATTCATTAGGCCCTAATCTATGGAATACAGATATGCATCTGTTGGTCACAGATACCTTAAGAAAAAGGTAGGGATGTTGATCAGAAAACCAGTCAGTATCAAGTGTGACCACCATTTGCCTAATGCGTTGTAACACATCTCCTTCACATAGAGCTGATCAGGCTGTTGATTGTGGCCTGTGAAATGTTCTCCCACTCCTCTTCAATGGCTGTGCGAAGTTCCTGGAAATTGGCAGAAACTGGAACACGCTGTCGTACACGTCGATCAAGAGCATCCCAAACATGCTCAATGGGTGACATGTCTAGTGAGTATGCAGGCCATGGAAGAACTGGGACATTTTCAGCTTACAGGAATTATGTACATTATCATGCTGAAACATGAGGTGATGGTGGCGGATGAATGGCACGACAATGGGCTTCAGGATCTCGTCAGGGTATCTCTGTGCATTCAAATTGCCATCGATAAAATGCAATTGTTTCATTGTCCGTAGCTTTTGCCTGCCCATACCATAACACCACCACCCCCATGGGGCACTCTGTTCACAATGTTGACATCAGCAAACGGCTAGCCCACACAACACCACACACTGTCTGCCATCTGCCCGCTACAGTTGAAACTGAGATTCATCTGTGAAGAGAACACTTCTCCAGCGTGCCAGTGGCATTTGCCCACTGAAGTCAGTTACGACGCCGAACTGCAGTCAGGTCAAGACCCTGGTGAAGATGATGAGCATGCAGAGGAGCTTCCCTGAGACAGTTTCTTACAGTTTGTGCAAAAAAATTGGTTTGCAAACTCACTGTTTCATCAGCTGTCAGGGTGACTGGTCTCAGATAATCCCGCAGGTGAAGAAGCCAGATGTGGAGTTCCTGGGCAGGTCTGGTTACAAGTGGTCTGCGGTTGTGAGGCTGGTTGGACGTACTGCCAAATTCTCGAACATTACGTTGGAAGAGGCTTATGGTAGAGAAATTAACATTTTAGAGTGGCCTTTTATTGTCCTCAGCACAAGGTGCACCTGTGTAATGACCATGCTATTTAATCAGCTTCTTGATATGCCACACCTGTCAGGTGGAAGGATTATATTGGTAAAGGAGAAATGCTCACTAACAGGGATGTAAACCAATTTGTGCACAAATTTGAGAGAAGTAAGCCTTTTGAGTGTATGGAACATTTCTGTGTTCTTTTATTTCAGCTCATGAAACATGGGACCAACACTTTACGTGTTGAGTTTCTGTTTTTTAGTATAAAACACTTGAAATGTCTATCTTTTTGAAACCTTGTTTACTGTTAATTTCTAATCGTTTTTTGTTGATGTGGTTTTTGTTTCTTCTCACTTTTGTTTATTGTTTATTTAATTTGCTTTGGCAATGTATACATACAGTGTGTTTCCCATGCCAATAAAGCAAATTTGAATTGAACGAGAGAGAGAGAGAGACCCTCTGAAAGGTCAGAACAGTAGGGGTTTTCTTTTGACCCCGCTGTCCCTGACCTGATAGAGATAGAGGTCAAGAGGTCAGGATTTACATCAGGCTTTCGACACTGTGGCTGTTGGTCACCAGATTTAGGATTTAACGACCAACAGTTGACCTTTAAAACAGAATATGTTGACGTACATCTATGACAACAGTTGAATGTATGGAGACACCACTGGAAGTGACACATAGTATGACAGACAGTTCAGAGGTACAAATATATGTCACTGTCACCATGGAAACTACAACAGGGCTGAGTCAACCCAATCCAGACAAATAACCTTTTAACCCTGCAGAATTTATCTTTCCCCCTTTTAAAAACACACACAAGCACATACACACACGTCAAAACAAAGTGCTGCTGTATAACAATGCAATATAGTGGCGTGATTATCTGGATGTCTCTGTTGGTGTAGCTGATGTGCTGGGTGTGTGTATGTATGTCTTTGTTTGTGCGTGTGTGTTTGTGAGAAAGAGAGAGAGAGCAGGGCGGACAAATGTACTTTAATGGCTGTGGTGATCGACTCAACTGGGAAACTATGCAGAGAATGTGCAGTGTGTGCCCAGAACTGGTGGTTTAGTCATCTTTCTGCTCTCCTCTCGCTATGAAATAACCCCAGAACAAGATGGCTGCTCAGTAGTCAGTGATCATAGTCCATTTGTAAGCACCAACTCTATCAGCACAGGCAATTAACCGTCATGATAATAAGGTGTGTGTGTGTGTGTGTGTGTGTGTGTGTGTGTGTGTGTGTGTGTGTGTGTGTGTGTGTGTGTGTGTGTGTGTGTGTGTGTGTGTGTGTGTGTGTGTGTGTGTGTGTGTGTGTGTGTGTGTGCATGTGCATGTGAGTGAGTGAGTGAGTGAATCTAAGCTAGATTCCGGTCTGACAGCAAAAGTGGATGTTCCATGTCTCAAGCAAGGCTCATCATCACGTGAGGCTGCAACACTACTTCTAACTCTTCTGCTTTCTGATGAAAGGATGTTAGGGGGTGAGGAAATGCAGATAATATACAGACGCTGTGCCCAGAAGAGATGTGTAGCAATACCAGGGCACGACAGTTGTGAAAGTGACAACTTAGTTGGTACACACTCACACATACACATGCATTTGCTCACGTACACAGCTTCTCAAACATACACAGGTAATCACACACAGACGCAACCTCCCATTGCTGTTTTGCTCAGTCCATGGTGAGATTTTACAACCACTTTAGTTACCGAAATGTATGAATCGTAAATGTAAATAAGGATGTTTTATGAATGTTGAGGAAAAAGCTTTTGTCACTTGGAGCAATAGCACCACCGTGTGGCAGACAAGACAGGGAGCAAAACAGTTGGCGAAAACAGACCTGGCAACCAGAGGGTTATACTAGAAAGCCATTTCAATGAGTTACACAGCTGACTTTAATAAGTAACCAGAAATAACTATTGATTTGTGGTCTCTCGAGTGGCATAGCAGTCTAAGGCACTGCATCGCAGTGCTTGAGTCGTCACTGCAGACCAGGGTTTGATCCCGGGTTGTGTCTTCAACTAGCTGTGACCGGGAGTCCCATAGGGTGGCGCACAATTGGCCCAGCATCATCCGGGTTAGGGGAGGGTTTGGCCGGGGGGGGCTTTACTTGGCTTATTGCGCTCTAGCAACTCCTTGTGTCGTGCTGGGCGCCTGCAGGCTGGTAGTCAGTTGAATGTTGTTTCCTCCAATACAATGTTGCAAGCTGGCTTCCGGGTTAAGCTGTTAAGAAGTGCGTTTAGGTGGGTCATGTTTTGGAGGACACATGACTCGACCTTCGCCTCTCCCAAGCCCGTTGGGGAGTTGCAGCGATGAGACAAGATAGTAATTGGATATCACGAAAAAGTAGTTATGTTTGAATATTTAGGTAAATTAGCTGGTTAAATCCTTGATTCTACTTTGTAGTATACCCCTCAGGCCAGCGTATAAAAACCCTCTGGGTTTAGAGTCATGTTATCCACCAGAGAGATGGAGACTTCGAGAAATAAGGTTATTACAGATGAAGTCGGAAGTTTACATACACCTTAGCCAAATACATTTAAACATTTTTCACAATTCCTGACATTTAATCCTAGTAAAAATTCCCTGTCTAAGGTCAGTTAGGATCACCACTTTATTTTAATTATGCGAAATGTGAGAATAATTGTAGAGAGAATGATTTATTTCAGCTTTCATTTCTTTCATCACATTCCCAGTGGGTCAGAAGTTTACATACACTCAATTAGTATTTGGTAGCATTGCCTTTACATTGTTTAACTTGGGTCAAACGTTTCGGGTAGCCTTCTACAAGTTTCCCACAATAAGTTGGGTGAATTTTGGCCCATTCCTCCTGACAGAGCTGGTGTAACTGAGTCAGGTTTGTAGGCCTTTTTGCTCGCACACACTTTTTCAGTTCTGCCCACAAATTTTCTATTGGATTGAGATCAAGGCTTTGTGATGGCCACTCCAATACCTTGACTTTGTTGCCCTTAAGCCATTTTCCCACAACTTTGGAAGTATGCTTGGGGTCATTGTCCATTTGGAAGACCCATTTGTGACCAAGCTTTAACTTCCTGACTGATGTCTTGAGATGTTGCTTCAATATATCCACATAATTTTCATGGTGCCATCTCTTTTGTGAAGTGCACCAGTCTCTCCTGCAGCAAAGTACCCCCACAACATGATGCTGCCACCCCCGTACTTCATGGTTGGGATGGTGTTCTTCGGCTTGCAAGCATCCTCCTTTTTCCTCCAAACATAACGATGGTCATTATGGTCAAACAGTTCTATTTTTGTTTCATCAGACCAGAGGACATTTCTCCAAAAGTACGATCTTTGTCCCCATGTGCAGTTGCAAACCGTAGTCTGGATTTTTATGGCGGTTTTGGAGCAGTGGCTTCTTCCTTGCTGAGCGGCCTTTCAGGTTATGCCCGATATAGGACTCGTTTTACTGTGGATATAGATCATTTTGTACCTGTTTCCTCCAGCATCTTCACAAGGACCTTTGCTGTTCTGGAATTGATTTGCACTTTTCGCACCAAAGTACGTTCATCTCTAGGAGACAGAACATCGTCTCCTTCCTGAGCGGTATGACGGCTGCGTGGTCCCATGGTGTTTATACTTGCCTACCATTGTACAGATGAACGTGGTACCATCAGGCGTTTGGAAATTGCTCCCAAGGATGAACCAGACTTGTGGAGGTCTACAATTCTTGGCTGATTTCTTTTGATTTTCCCATGATGTCAAGCAAAGGTAGGCCTTGAAATACATCCACAGGTACACCTCCAATTGACTCAGGCTAATTGACATCATTTATCAGAAGCTTCTAAAGCCATGACATTTTCTGGAATTTTCCAAGCTGTTTAAAGCCACAGTCAACTTAGTGTATGTAAACTTCTGACCCACTGGAATTGTGATACAGTGAATTAGAAGTGAAATAATCTGTCTGTAAAACGTTGTTGGAAAAATTACTTGTGTCATGCACAAAGTAGATGTCCTAACCGACTTGCCAAAAGTATAGTTTGTTAACAAGAAATTTGCGGAGTGGTTGAAAAACGAGTTTTAACTTCTTACATCTAGGCATTCCGCGGAACCCCTAGCCAACAGCCAATGGGATCGCATGGCGCAAAATACAAAAACAACTAAAATACCACAATTCAATTTTCTCAAACATACGACTATTTTACACAATTTGAAAGATAAACCTCTCCTGAATCCAACCACGTTGTCCGATTTCAAAAAGGCTTTACAGCGAAAGCAAAACATTAGATTATGTTAGGAGAGTACATAGACCAAAATAACCACACAGCCATTTTCCAAGCAAGCATATATGTCAATAAAACCCAAAACACAGCTAAATGAAGCACTAACCTTTGATGATCTTCATCAGATGACATTATGTTATACAATACATGTATGTTTTGTTCAATCAAGTTCATATTTATATCTAAAAACAGCTTTTAACATTGGCGCGTGCAGTTCAGAAAATGTATTCCCACCAAAAACTTCCGGTGAATTTACAAAATTGACAAAATACATAACAATTATTTTAAGAATTAAAGATTCAGAACTCCTTTATGCAATCGCTGTGTCAGATTTTAAAATAGCTTTTCGGCGAAAGCACATTTTACAATATTCTGAGTACATAGCTCGCCATCATGGTGAGCTATTCAGACACCCGCCAAGTTCAGGGCAACCTAAACTCAGAATTAGTATTAGAAATATTGTATTACCTTTGCTGATCTTCGTCAGAATGCACTCCCAGGACTGCTACTTCCACAAGAAATGTTGTTTTTGTTCGAAATAATCCATAGTTATGTCCAACTACCTCCGTTTTGTTCGTGCGTTTAGGTCACTATCCAAAGGGTAACGCGCGAGCGCAATTCGAGACACAAAACGTCTAAATGTTCCATTACCGTGCTTAGAAGCATGTCAAACGCTGTTTAAAATCAATTTCTATGGTATTTTTTACGTAAAATTGCGAAAATATTCCAACCGGACAATAGTGTATTCATTCAAGGAGAAAAAGAAAAAACAGCGTGCTCGCGGGAACGCGCATATCCAATCTCTTTGTCCTCAGGCAGACCACTCAGTAGCTGAGCTCCTATACTCTGCCCAGAGACAGGAGAAGGCTCAATCCACTTTCTGAAGGCTTTAGACAGCCAATGGAAGCCTTAGAATGTGCAACGTAACAGCACAGATACTGTAGTTCGAAAGGGACTAGAAAGAAGAACTACATTTCTCAGATCCTACACTTCCTGGTTTACTTTTTCTCAGGTTTTTGCCTGCCATATGAGTTCTGTTATACTCACAGACACCATTCAAACAGTTTTAGAAACTTCAGAGTGTTTTCTATCCAAATCTGCTAATAATATGCATATTCTCATTTCTGGGCAAGAGTAGTAACCAGTTTAAATCGGGTACAATTTTTCATCCGGCCGTGAAAATACTGCCCCCTATCCATATCAGGTTAATGACTCCAACCTAAGTGTATGTAAACTTCCGACTTCAACTGTATAGTCATAGTATGATTTGATCAGCAACACACATCTGCAATGCACACAGGTAATCACAGACACACACACACACACACACTTACTCATCCACACACACCAGGGATGGCACCCCTCTGTTGGAGGGGCATTTGATTTCTTTAGGAGGACCTGTTTTTTTCACGGGACCACATTTTGTTAATGGGTATTATAATAAAGACCATAGGCAAGTTGTGAGTTTCAAATTTGGGGAAGCTTACAATTTATCCTACAATTTCCACCTATCTGTGTGTATGTTATGATTAACTATTCACCCCCCAAAGCCAATACTTTGTAGAGCCACCTTTTGCAGCAATTACAGCTGCAAGTCTCTTGGGGCATGTCTCTATAAGCTTGGCACATCTAGCCACTGGGATGTTTGCCCATTCTTCAAGGCCAGACTGCTCCAGCTCCTTCAAGTTGGATGGGTTCCGCTGGTGTACAGCAATCTTCAAGTCATACCAAAGATTCTCAACTGGATTGAGGTCTGGGCTTTGACTAGGCCATTCCAAGACATTCAAATGTTTCCTCTTAAACCACTCGAGTGTTGCTTTAGCAGTATGCTTAGGGTCATTGTCCTGCTGGAAGGTGAACCTCCGTCCCAGTCTCAAATCTCTTGAAGACTGAAACAGGTTTCCCTCAAGAATTTCCCTGTATTTAGCGCCGTCCATCATTCCTTCAATTCTGATCAGTTTCCCAGTCCCTGCCGATGAAATACATCCCCACAGCATGATGCTGCCACCACTATGCTTCACTGTGGGGATGGTAATCTCGGGGTGATGAGAGGTGTTGGGTTTGCACCAGACATAGTGTTTTCCTTGATGGCCAAAAAGCTACATTTTTGTCTCATCTGACCAGAGTACTTTCCTCCATATGTTTGGAGAGGCTCCCACATGCCTTTTGGCGAACACCAAATGTGTTTGCTTATTTTTTTCTTTAAGCAATGGCTTTTTTCTGGCCACTCTTCCATAAAGCCCAGCTCTGTGGAGTGTACAGCTTAGTGGACCTATAGACAGATACTCCAATCTCTGCTGTGGAGCTTTGCAGCTCCTTTAGGGTTATCTTTGGTCTCTTTGTTGCCTCTCTGATTCATGCCCTCCTTGCCTGGTCTGTGAGTTTTGGTGGGCGGCCCTCTCTTGGCAGATTTGTTGTGGTGCCATATTCTTTCAATTTTTTAAAATGGATTTAATGGTGCTCTGTGAGATGTTCAAAGTTTCTGATATTTTTTTATAACCCAACCCTGATCTGTACTTCTCCACAACTTTGTGTAACGGGGTGAGTGGCTGGTTGCCGGGAAGTCAGGCGCAGGAGAGCAGAGATGGGTGATAACAGGAGAACTTTAATATACACCCTGGCCCACAGGCACAGGCGAGGCAGCACAAAGCACAACCACGGTAACATGAACCGGATTAAACAAAACAAACAAACCTAGGTTTGAAACAAACCTAGCGCAAGCCAGCCTGTAGCGTAACACCCTACACAAAGAACAATTCCACACACAGACATGGAGGAAACAGAGGGTAATATCCATTTAGTCTGATGAGGGAATGTGAACCAAGTGTGCGGGAAAACAAGACAAAACAAATGGGAAATGAAAGGTGGAGCGGCGCTGGCTAGAAGACCGGTGACGTTGAATGCCGCCCGAACAAGGAGAGGGACCGGCTTCGGCGGAAGTCGTGACACTTTGTCCCTGACCTATTTGGAGAGCTCCTTGGTCTTCATGGTGCCCCTTGCTTGGTGGTGCCCCTTGCTTGGTGGTGCCCCTTGCGTAATGGTGTTGCAGACTCTGGGGCCTTTCAGAACAGGTGTATATATACTGAGATCATGTGACAAATCATGTGACACTTAGATTGCACACAGGTGGACTTCATTTAACTAATTATGTGACTTCTGAAGTAATTGGTTGTACCAGATCTTATTTAGGGGCTTCATAGCAAAGGGGGTGAATACATATGCACACACAATGTTTCTGTTTTTTTTTATTATTATTATTTTAAACAAGTTATTTTTTTAATTTCACTTCACCAATTTGGACTATTTTGTGTATGTCCATTACATGATGAAGGAAAAAAGGAAACCGCACACTGTTCTTGATAGTATCACTGATATTTAATAAGCTTACGTATCGGCCTCACGGCCTTCGTCAGAGCTTTTGTGAATTTTCTAAAACAGCACCTCTATGTAGACCTAGCCCCACCCACATCCGTTCCACGTATGGAAAGGAGTTGAAGGCAAAGGAAAAATAAATAAGTGCTACCAAACATGAAATCCGAATAAAAATGAATTTAAATTACAGGTTGTAATGCAACAAAATAGGAAAAATGCCAATGCGGATGAATACTTTTGCAAGGCCAATACTCCAATAGTTGCAGCGTATGCAACTAACTAAGTAAAATACATAGACCTAAAGCCAACAAATAAAAACAGTAGAAAGTATCCTGATGAAAATGCAGGTTCTTTCAATTGCATTAATATCTCTACTCCGCCTGTCTGCCTCCCATTTGATCTGTCTGGACTTGAGCTATCTCTGGTGGAGTGCAACATTGTGTCAATTCAGCAGGTTGGTGTGTTCGGGCGGCACGCTCCATCAAAGTAATCAGGACAGAAAAACCACACACATGATCACTGCTCACATGGAGCACTCCAAACAAAAGACAATTAAAACATTGACAAAACTCCCAAATTATGGTTATGAAATAAACCAAAGTTGTTTCTCACACGTGTAGCAGGTTGTGAACTCTGCAAACAACGTTTCCACTCCGAGAATGAGGATGGTAAATGACTGTAATACAAGCATTAACAGAAATTAATGTAATCAAATTACGGGGATTAACGGTATATTTAGTAGGCCTACTGGTTATATATGATATGGGGAATTTAAAACATTTTTAAAAAGGGCAAACAATTCACACAATGAAACAATGAGTGTGCAAGGGTTGGC
Organism: Salmo trutta; assembly: GCF_901001165.1. Taxonomy (NCBI): domain Eukaryota; kingdom Metazoa; phylum Chordata; class Actinopteri; order Salmoniformes; family Salmonidae; genus Salmo; species Salmo trutta. Next base: position 50,926,335 of record NC_042974.1, on the reverse strand, counting down.
AGGGGACAGCGGAGCACATTCTGGAGATTTGCCACACACCCCTCCCCTTCTTCTTGTCTCAACATTTTAAATTATACTCAAGACACATTATCTTCACACATAGATGCTTTTCACTGACAGCCGCAATTTAGTAACCATCTAGGCCTATTGCCACGCACGCTGCCCAAATAGGCATTTTTATTGTACCTTTATTTAACTAGGCAAGTCAGTTAAGAACAAATTCTTATTTACAATGACGGCCTACCCCGGCAAAACCCTAGCCTGGACGACCCTGGGCCAATTTGCGCCGCCCTATGGGACTCCCAATCACTCCGGTAGTGATGCCTCTAGCAGTGCCTTAGGCTGCTGCGCCACTCGTGAGCCCTAGGACTATGCACTTGTGATTTGAAACGATCCACTGCTATTTAAAAAAATAAATAAGCTAATGATCCTCTGTGGCTAAGTCAAGCTCTCTGGTAAAGTATTTTATTTAGACAGTAGTAATTATATAATTTTGGCAAAACATCAATTTACTTTAGGGGAAGACAGCATCTGAACAGTGTATATAATGACGAGATGCTCATGTCTCCGCCCTAACAATGCGTGTCGTTGTCCCAAAGGTGGGAATGCAGGCATATTATGCCCCTAGAAACACATTGGGCTTATTCAGGACACATTTTGGCGAGAGTGACCTCTCTTGTTTCGCCTCCTCTCTGCTGGAACTAGCGAGCGTAACAGCGCCTCTCTGTCTGACTATATCTAGCCCATGCATCTGACGCTGTTCGGCCAGAAAAAGTATGACATGCCATACTCCTTTTGTACAGACAAAAGGAGACACAGGGGCGCTGATGCGCTCGCTCGAAATGCTTTATCTGAGATTGATGCATCTTTCTGATGGTGCGCGTCTCGGTCAAATGCGCAATATTTCAATATTTTATTTAGAGGGGCATGGAGGTACGGGTAGGGCGGGCCAGGCTCCCTAGGCCCCGCCCATAATGCCGGTCCTGACACACGCACACACACACAAATCCCAACCATCTGCGTGCGTCTGCTTTTAGCAGGAGAAAACATTTTACCTTTCTCTCGTTTTAGACAAAGAACAGAAAAACGCAACACATTGTGTCTGGCCTTTTCTACATTTTTTCTTCCTCTTCCTCTCCCTTTTAGCTGTGTTGGTTGGCATGACAACCATGTTTGATTCATTTGTGAGAAGTGTTTGGGGTGGATGGATGGTGAGCTAGAGAGAGGGAGGAAGAGAGAGAGGTTGTGTTCACTCCCTGGACCACATACTGCATTTTATAGTAGAAACATCTCTATCTCATTTTTGATAATGAGGTACCTAATTGAAACAGGTAACCAGGCCAGCGGTAACTGTGGTTTGTTCTTTTGACACATTTAAAAATGTTCCGTTCAATTTCCCACCAGGGCTCTTTAGATCTAGCCTGGCTTACACGACCACACAGCGAGGAAGAGCTTTTTGCACAAAATCATAATGATGAATAGCTTTTTTCTCAAAATGTATTTTTTTGCGCTTTTAGTGTGTGCACTAGAGGAGGCTGGTGGGCCGAGCTATAGGAGGACCGGCTCATTGTAATGGCTGGAATAGAATAAAAGGAATGGTACCAATCACACTTAACATATGGAAAAAGTGTGTGGAACTCCGTTCCATTGATTCCATTCCAGCCATTACAATGAGCCTGTCCTCCTATAGCTCCTCCCACCACGCTCCTGTGGTGTGTACTTTACTGTATTTATACTTGGGATGCCGCTTTTCAACAGTAAAAGTAAGAAAAATTGCTGGAGGACTTCTTTAAAGGGAAATTTCTGATTGAGACGACATATGCAGCACCATGAAAGTGTTCTTTGTGAATGTGGGAGCATTGCCTTTTAAAGGTGCATAGCCAACAAATTATGATCGGATTGAATACCGGCCTGACTCTATGGTTGTTTGTTTTTGCGTGTGTGCGCGTGTGTGCGTGTGGGTTAATGTGTGTGTGTGTGTGTGGTATATACAGTATGTGTGGCTTGGGAAGGGGACAAAGTCTCAGACTAAATTCTTCAGACATTATGACTTGTTCTTAGTTGAAGCGTCACTTTGTCCTTGAAAGTAAAATAATTCAGGCTTTTGATTGGCGATAGAAAATACATTTACTTTGAAAATTAGATCGAGGCCTTTCCAAGTAGGTCCTCCATACATATGTGTGTATGTGCGTGTCTTTCTCTTTCTTTTCTCCCTCTATCTCAAACTACTAATTTTCAGAAGTTGGCTCTCTAGAGATGAAACCTAGAGCCTTAGGCCTGTAGGGGCCAAGGAGAGTGCTAGTTGTTTGAGGTCAGGGGCAGTCAAGGTTAGGGTAGAGGAGGGAGGTGGTTGAGACAGGTTGAAGGGAGCCACAGAGGAACTACACTGGATATTTCAGAAATAATTTGAATGGGAAAGGAGAGAAGAAGAACAGAGAGGAGAGAGAGAAGAGGAGAAGAGAATATGTGAAAGAAGATTGAGCAAAGGGGAAAGGAAGAGGGAGTGAATGATACAAAAAAGAGGAGGGGAGGGCAGAAGACAGTACACTAGTAAAAAAGTGAACCCATTATAAAGGGTGTTGTTGGTGGGAATGCTACTAGGAGATAGCAAGAGAGCGATAAAAAGAAAGAAAGAGAGGAAGGAAAGAAGGGTGTTGGGCATACAGACAGAGAGAAGGAGAGAATTGTGAGTGTGTGTGTTCTGGCCTCATATCCTTGATGGTACATGTCAGTGGAGGCTCTTCAGAGGAGGAAGGGGAGGACCATCCTTCTCAATGAATTTCATTAAAATGGTTATCCTTTTTAGATAAAACTATATTAAATATAACCATGTCACTAAATAACTGATTAAAACACACTATTTTGCAAAGAGGGTCTACAGTAATCTCAACAGCAGTCTGTAGGGTAGCACCATGGTGTAGCCAGAGGACAGCTAGCTTCCATCCTCCTCTGTGTACATTGACTTCAATACAAAGCTAGGAGGTTCATGGTTCTCACCCCATTCCTTACACTTACACAGTAATTATAACAACTTCCGGAGGACATCCTCCAGCCTATCAGAGCTCTTTCAGCATGAACTGACATTTTGTCCACCCAATCAAAGGATCAGATAATGAATCTAGTACTGAAGGCATAAGCTACAGCTAGCTAGCACTGCAGTGTATAAAATGTGGTAAGTAGTTGACTCAAAGAGAAAGTTGAACAGTTTTGAACAAATTAATTTCTTCCAAAATGAAAGAGAAGCAAGAGAGAAATAGAGAGTTATTACGTAATGTTTTTTCACTTTCAGTTACTCTTATTTAGCTAGCAAATGCAGCTCGCTACTTTAGCCTACTGAAACTGTCACGTCCTGAACAGTAAAGGGGTTATTTGTTATTATAGTTTGGTCAGGACGTGGCAGGGGGTATTTGTTTTATATGGTTTTGAGTGTGTGTTTATGTAGAGGGGCATTTGATTAATATATTCTAGGGTTTTGGTCATTGTTCTATGTTAGTATATTTCTATGTCTATTCTAGGGTGTTTAGATCTTTGTTTAGGTAATTGGGATTGGGGCCTTCAGTTGGAGGCAGCTGTTTATCGTTGCCTCTGATTGAAGGTCCTATAATTAGGAGTATGTTTGTTTTGGGAATTGTGGGAGATTGTTCTTAGCACTGCTGTATTTAGCCTGCAAGACTGTTAGTTCGTTTCTTGTTTTGTTTAATAAGTGTTCACTAATAAAGTTAAGATGAGCACTTGACCCGCTGCGCCTTGGTCCATTCACTACGACGACCGTGACAGAACCTCCCACCTCCAACGGACCAAGCAGCGGAGAAAGGAGCAGCATGTGGACTATCGGGAGTTTTGGACATGGGAGGAAATTCTGGACGGGGCTGGACCATGGCACCAGGCTGGGGAATACTGTCGCCCACCGGAGGAGATAGAGGCAGCCAAGGCAGAGCGGCGCCGGTATGAGGCTATATATGCGCCGATAAGGAAGCATGAGAGGCAGCCCCCAAACATTTTTTTGGGGGGGCACACAGGTAGTTTTGGCTGGGGCAGGCAGTAGACCTGAGCCAACTATCCGTGATTATTATGGGGAACAGAGGATTAGAGGAGCACCATACTATGTGGAAGTGCGCACGATCTCGCCTATGCGCACGAACAGTCCGGTGAAATTGATTCCAGCCCCTCGCAAGTGCCATGCTCGAGTGAGCACTCAGGCCGTAGGGGTTGTATGCTCCAGACCGCCAGTAATGCTTCACGGCCCAGTGTATCCTGTTCCCGCTCCTCGCACTAACCCTGAGGTGCGTGTCTCCAATTTGATACCTCCAGTACCAGCACCACACACCAGGCTTCCAGTGCGTCAGCCCAGTCCAGTACGTCCTGTTCCCGTTCCTCGCACTAGCCTTGAGGTGCGTGTCTCCAGTCTGATACCTCCAGTACCAGCCCCACGCACCAGGCTTCCAGTGCGTCAGCCCAGTCCCAGCTTCCGACGACAGTACCTCGTCCAGAGTGTCCGGCAACAGTGCCTCGTCCAGAACTTCCAGCAACAGTGCCTCGTCCAGAGCTTCCGGCGACAGTACCCCGTATAGACCCGCACTCGACCCGCTGCGCCTTGGTCCATTCACTACGACGACCGTGACAGAAACACCCTGCTCAAACAGAGGGATGCGAAGTTAGCTAGCTGGCTATGACTTTTCAACACAACACTGGAACTCTTTCAAGTCAAGGTAAACTTTTGGTATTACTAAACTCAGCAAAAGAAGAAACGTCCTCTCACTGTCAACTGAGTTTATTTTCAGCAAACTTAACATGTGTAAATATTTGTATGAACATAACAAGATTCAACAACTGAGACATAAACTGAACGAGTTCCACAAGCACGTGACTAACAGAAATTGAAAAATGTGTCCCTGAACAAAGCTGGGGTCAAAATCAAAAGTAACAGTCAGTATCTGGTGTGGCCACCAGCTGCATTAAGTACTGCAGTGCATCTCCTCCTCATGGACTGCACCAGATTTGCCAGTTCTTGCTGTGAGATGTTACCCCACTCTTCCACCAAGGCACCTGCAAGTTCCCAGATATTTCTGGGGGGAATGGCCCTAGCCCTCACGCTCCGATCCAACAGGTCCCAGACGTGCTCAATGGGATTGAGATCCGGGCTCTTCACTGGCCATGGCAGAACACTGACATTCCTGTCTTGCAGGAAATCACTCACAGAACGAGCAGTATGACTGGTGGCATTGTCATGCTGGAGGGTCATGTCAGGATGAGCCTGCAGGAAGGGTACCACATGAGGGAGGAGGATGTCTTCCTTGTAACGCACAGCGTTGAGATTGGCTGCAATGACTACAAGCTCAGTACGATGATGCTGTGACACACCGCCCCAGACCATGACGGACCCTCCACCTTCAAATCGATCCTGCTCCAGAGTACAGGCATCGGTGTTAATGCTCATTCCTTCGATGATAAACACATATCCGAACATCACCCCTGGTGAGACAAATCCGCGACTCGTCAGTGAAGAGCACTTTTTACCAGTCCTGTCTGGTCCAGTGACGGTGGGCTTGTGCCCATAGGCGACATTGTTGCTGATGATGTCTGGTGAGGACCTGCCTTACAACAGGCCTACAAGCCCTCAGTCTAGCCTCTCTCAGCCTATTGTGGACAGTCTCAGCACCGATGGAGGGATTGTGCGTTCCTGGTGTAACTCGGGCAGTTGTTGTTGCCACCCTGTACCTGTCCCGCAGGTGTGATGTTCGGATGTACCAATCCTATGCAGGTGTTGTTACATGTGGTCTGCCACTGCGAGAACAATCATCTGTCCGTCCTGTCTCCCTTTAGCGCTGTCTTAGGTGTTTCACAGTACGGACATTGCAATTTATTGCCCTGGCCACATCTGCAGTCCTCATGCCTCCTTGCAGCATGCCTAAGGCACGTTCACACAAATGAGCAGGGACCCTGGGCATCTTTCTTTTGGTGTTTTTCAGTCAGTAGAAAGGCCTCTTTAGTGTCCAAGGTTTTCATAACATAATTGCCTACCGTCTGAAAGCTGTTAGTGTCTTAACGACTGTTCCACAGGTGCATGTTCATTTAATTGTTTATGGTTCATTGAACAAGCATGGGAAACAGTGTTTAAACCCTTTACAATGAAGATCTGTGAAGTTGTTTGGATTTTTACGAATTATCTTTGATAGACAGGGTCCTGAAAACGGGACGTTTCTTTTTTTGCTGGGTTTAATTTATTGCCACCGGGGCCTGCTGGTGTAACTGCTTACTGACTGTCCTTTAATGTTACTGCATGATTGTAGCAGGTTTACTAACGCATTGGTTCTATTAGCTATGCTGACTATGATGTTACTTTAGCTAATATAATGACAACGATGTAGCCTGTGTGTAGCGGTTTGGCTTGGAAAGGTGTTTTCGCCTGGTCACATACTGCTGATGTGTTGTGCATTGAAGTCCACAAGCGAAGGGATAAGGTGAGAGGAGAGCGCATAGATGCGAGAAGGAATACAACATGGCTGCTATGACTGTGAACTGTGTTTAAGTGTGATCAGGGGTGTATTCATTCCACCGATTCTATTGAAAAATGTTTCTTAAACTAAAGCAAACGGGGATAAACATACCTGGATTTGTCCAATAGAAACTCTTGCTAGATGCAGGCGAGTGTGCAAGGCGGTATTGAATGTCACTGTCTGTCCATGTTTCACTGTCTGTCACCTCAAATTTGTCTCTCGACCTGTGTGCACCTACATTGTAAACTTTCATTCATAGGCTAGGTTGTAGCAACCTCATGATGGGTATAGGGAAAAATTGAGTATCATGTAGTAGCCTAAACCTATTGCTGTTACATTGAACTGGGTGCATGGAATATGAATGAGTCATCCAATATGCTGTAATAGAAATAAGGCCATGCTCATGAGAAAAAAAATGGTCCTCCCTCATCTTAAACGGCACTGACCGGCACTGGTACATGTATGATTGTAAGTGCTGTATATAGTCATTGTGTGTGTGCAGTACCTATAGTGTGACTGCATGACTTGGATGCCTAGCAGGTCTGAGTGGGGAATTCTGATGTGTGTGTGGGTGGGTGTGAAACAGGAGGTGTGTTTATGAGTCTGTATGAGTGGAGCAGCAGGTGTGTGCGCATGCGCGTCTGCGTGTGTGTGTGTGTGTGTGTGTCTAATATGTCATCAGCTCTAAGAATATCTCAGCAACTGCTAGAGAGAGAGGGTGCTGGAGAGAGTGTGTGTAAGCAGCACCTTGAAAAATATAGAGGTCAAGTGAATGAATGAGATTGAAGAGGAGAGAGAGCGAGAGAGAGAGAGGGGAGTGAGAGAAAAAGAGAACGTACTAATTGTACGTCAGTTAGTGTGTGGCAGAGGAGGGAAGAGAGCACTGGAGTCTGGAAAGCTGAACCTAGAGAGGATGCCTCACTTTTGGGATTCATAAACTTGTGCGTGGAGGGGGGGCTGCCTGGAGGGACAGACAGAGACACAAGAAGAGAGAGGACAGCGAAAAGAGGAGAGACGCTAAGAACATTGGGGCTCTTAGCTTCAACACCTAGTTCAACTCACACAGACCACACAAACACACATACAGTGCAATGATGGGGACGGTTAGTGAGCTGTGTGCCTCCAGTTTCCAGACTTTTCTTTGTCCAACGGCAAGACCTGCAGCAACTCAAGGTAAGTCACCCCTCACCTCTGATCATCAAGGATAACACTAAAAAGCTGAACAACTTATTTCCTGCTGGCCAAAACAAGAGGACCACAATGGAAATAAGTTGATACATTTTTGTCTGTTATCCTCAATGATTTTAAATACATTGTTTTCAGATGTGTAGTTGAATTGTGTTTTTAAATTGTCAAATAAATCAACACATTTCAAGAGAGAGAGAGAGAAAGTGTGTCTGAGTGTGAGATGAGTCTTTATCTTTGTCTCGCTTTTCCCCCCTCTCTCCGCCACTACCTCTCTCTTTCCCGCTCTGTCATTTCTTTCTTCAAAGCCAAACTCTGTAAATAAAGTTCCAATTCAAGCACAAAGCTGCCAAGTCCCTCTCGACTTCCATCCTGTTTATCGGTTTCTCTTCTCAAATGCAAGTGATATAAAACCCCAAATATATAATTACATATTTACTGTGAGCAATCGCTAACAGTGAATATGTAATTACATTTTTATTACATTTACATTTTGGTCATTTAGCAGACGCTGTTATCCAGAGCGAATTACAGTCAGTGTATTAAACTAAGGTAAACAAGAATATAGCATGTAAAAAGATTGTGTTACTGTTACCGTGTATGTTGTACTTAAGCAGGCTACTTGCAGGTATATATTTGTATTAGAAAATACCAAAAACATGTATTCTACTGTTAGAAAATAGGCTACATGAATTGAAGTTCAGGCCAGTGAAATACAAATGACAAAATAGGTATTGAAAGTATTGAAATACCTAATGTACTGTACTGTATTGCCTGTCATTGACTCTAGCTACCTGCACTGTAAATCTGCAACAGTTTACTTACCACTGTGCTTCCAGTAATGCACTGTAAATACTAGAAATACAGCATGTTACTGTAATCAGGTGTTCCAGGAATATGCTGGCAATTTGTGTTACAGTAAAGGTCCTGTAAATGTACAGTAATTTACTGGCTTCTGTGCTGCCAGTAATTTACTTTAAATGTACAGTAACCTACTGCCTACTGTGCTGCCAGTAATTTACTCTAAAAATGAAAGGATTTTTTTTACAGTGAATCTTTCGCTGACTAGGAGCTTACACAAGATATTTTCAGATTTTCAACCGAGTATGGCAGGTAAGCATTACTCTATATACATATACTTAATGAAATATGTTGCTGAAAACAACTGGGAACTATTTTATCTCTTTCTTTTGTATGTACTGTATCATAGCACGGTAATAAAGGGAGAGAACACACTCGACTCTTACCCTCTTGCAAATGAAAAGGTGCCTGGAACCAAAATAATGATCACATCAAAAGTGAAAAAGGCTAGCATTGTTTTAAAGTACTAGTAAAGAGATTAAAGTAATACAAATATGTATTTAACATGTTTGTTCTACATAATGGTCGCGTTCCTGCCCGATAACATTGCAGATGCATGCCAAGCCTTACAACGCCTGCATAGGTATTTCAAATATCATCTATTAGCTAACCATATGATATAGAAATCTGGTGCCCGACAGCACCAGACAGCATGTATTAAATGTGTAATATCAGGTTAGCAGCAATGTATGCTAACAAGATGCTATGTAGGCTAGCAGTGCAATGGAAGCAGTACAAAGACAGCTATGGCATAGGGCCTACATTGTGGCTAATGGCATCACAGGTAGCACTCAATATAAACAATATAGGCAACAAGTAGCATTATCAGGGCTGGGCTAACAGTGTTGGCTAGTTAATACAGTATACAGTATATCAATTAACAGTGGGCTAGAGTCAAGGCTCTAAAAAAACTTTATTTGGTAGCACTGGTGCTCCTAACGTTGAAAAGTAAGGAGCATCAGACAAAATTTAGGAGCACAATAATATATATATATTTTTTTACTGCAAATGACTGTCCTATCATTCTTTCTTAATGTAGAATGTAACATACAAAACTGAACATTGATTGTATTCAAAAGCGCAACAGCAAATATATTTATAGATAATGATGATAATAGAAAACTATGTAACTAATAATGTTAATGTTGTAACAAGGCATCATGCTGACTATTAACTGACACTTGGATAATGTAATACATGTTTAGTCTCCTCTCACAATAACTCATCAATTTCTTTGATCTAGAATTTAGCTAATAAATCAACTTGCTTTTAGGGTTAGAGTTTAGGGTAGGAACGTCCCAAGGATCCCGGATGGCACTAATCCTCTTCCCAGATAGTGTCCTCAATGGTGCCAATAATGTTTGCGAAGGACACCTCATTTCCATATGTCAGGTTGATTTGTAATCCATCATTTTTCTGGGTGAGTAACTTGGGTCTGAATTTGGTTACAGCCTCTTTGGCAATGCAATAAGCAGTGTTAAATGTAATCTCTAGCTCAGCTAGCCCACCTCTAGCCCACCTGTTGACCGGCTTGGGCTGCCACCTGTTGCCTGTCAAATACGGCTACCTGGTAGTAGACATATTGATGTTGCTCCAGCCTTGGCTACTGATCATGACTCTCATTGCCATTATATTACACATAAGAGTCATTGGAAGAAGGCGTCTTCTGTATGCGGGAGTTTCGTTGTTGAATATTAACACGTTAAAAGGTTAAATTAATACACACCTTTTATAGGGTTAAGGTTAGTGTTCCCCACGGCCATATCTCCATGTTACAGCACTTGTTTACGGGAAACAGACGGAAGACAGAGGCAACCTTCTGTTCTAATTAGCTATCTAGCGTGCTCCGAACACCTGTGTGTAAGCATAAGTGTATTGGAAGTGTATTTTCATTGGTTGGAGGCACCCATAGCTGTATGGATCTATGCACAACTGCTACAGCAAGTGTGTCTTTTTTATTTGAATAATTATTTATCGCTGATGAAAGATAAGGGCCATATGTTTCGAAAGCCGTATTGCAAGCGATGACCTTTCTAAATGTTAAACCACAGCGTCGGGATTGTAGTTCACATAAGCCAGTCGTTGGCGAAACTAACCACTGAAAACTGTAGGGAAAGGCATAATGCCACCAAGAGTTTTGGAAAGCTACTCCAGCCCCTGCCCCAATGCACATGTCCCCGTACTTTATGTGCTTTTGGCTTAGGCTATGTTTTTTATTGGACCATTTTTTTAGGTACGGTGCTCCCAAAACAAAAGTACTGGTCACGGGTGAAAAAATTGGTCACACTTTAGAGCCATGGCTAGGGTACTGGGTGGCTAGCATAGGCAACAGTGGTGAGCTAGCACGATAGGCTAGTAAGCCGCAGGCTGTGGGTAGTAGCACACAATAGACCTGTATATACAATGGGCTAGCATGCTAAGCTAGGCCATCGGCTAGCAGTAGCGGACAGTATATACAGGGGGCTAGCACGCCATAATTGATTCACTACTTTGAGGCCACACCCAAAAACCAATGTGTAATTCTAAACTAGTATAACACTTTTATCACTGCTATTTGAATTTTACATCCTGTATTTTTCTTTCTACAGATTATGTCGATATGAGATGAGAATGACTGAAGAGGAGACAGGACCACAGTTTAAAGCCTGTGCATGCCTGCTGTGCTTCTATCCTGTTGACTCCAGAGTACAACCAGATGAGAATGTTGTAGCTCCAGGAACCAACGGTAGCTTGTTTGTTGTAGGGCTACTATTGGGCTGAAACATACAGTAAATGGCATATGTCCCTGCTACTTGATGTATTGAGAACTAGATTGGACTACAGTATTTTAGCTTTTTTTACTATACATTTTAGGGTAGGTTTTGCAGTTTATATATATATATATATATATATATATATATATATATATATATACTGAACAAAAATGTAACATGTAAAGTGTTGGTTCAGTGCTGCAGAAATGTTTTGATACCCTTCCCCAGATCTGTGCCTTGACACTGTTGGAAGGCACTGTCAACAGTGGCACCTTTTATGGACAGGTTTGCGCCTTTCCAAATAATGTCCAATCAATTGAATTTACCATAGGTGGACTCCAATAAGTTGTAGAAACATCTCAAGGATGATCAATGGAAACAGGATGCACCTGAGCTCAATTTCGAGTCTCATAGCAAAGGGTCTGAAAACGTATGTAAATAAGGTATTTCTGTTTTTAATTTTTAATACATTTGCACAAAAAATATAATTTTATCAGTTTTAGAGTAAGGCTGTAATCTAACAAAATGTGGAAAAAGTCAAGGGGTCTGAATAATTTCAGAATGCACTGTGTATATATACACTGAACAAAAATCTAAACGCAGCATGTAAAGTGTTGGTCCCATGTTTCATGAGCTGAAATAAAAGATCCCTGAAAATGTCAATAAGCACAAAAAGCTTATTTCTCAAAAATGTTGTGCACAAATTTGTTTACATCCCTGTTAAGGAGCATTTCTCCATTGCCAAGATAATACATTCTCCTGACAGGTGTGGTATATCAAGAAGATGATTAAACAGCATGATCATTGGCCTTTTATTGTGCTTGGGACAATCAAAGGTCACTCTAAAATGTGCAGTTTTGTCACACAACACAATGCCACAGATGTCTCAAGTTTTGAGAGAGTGTGCAATTGGCATACTGACTGCAGGAATGTCCACCAGAGCTGTTACCAGAGAATGTAATGTTCATTTCTCTACCATAAGCCTCCTCCAATGTTGTTTTAGAGAATTTGGCAGTACATCCAACTGGCCTCACAACCGCAGACCACGTGTATGGCGTCATGTGTGCGAGTGGTTTGCTGATGTCAACATTGTGAACAGAGTGCCCTGTAGTGGCGGCGGGGTTATGGTATGGGCAGGCATAAGCTACGGACAACGAACACAATTGTATTTTATCGATGCAATTTGAATGCACAGAGATACCGTGACGAGATCCTGAGGGCCATTGTGGTGCCATTCATCCTCTGCAATCCCCTCATGTCTCAGCATGATAATGCACGGAGTAAGTAGGGATCTGTACACAATTTCTGGAAGCTGAAAAATTCTCAGTTCTTCCATGGCCTGCATTCTCACCAGACATGTCACCCATTGAGCATGTTTGGGATGGTCTGGATCAACATGTACGACTGTGTGTTCCAATTACGGACAATATCCAGCAACTTCGCACAGCCATTGAAGAGGAGTGGGACAATGTTCCACTGGCCACAACCAACAGCCTGATCAACTCCATGCAGTCAACAGCCTGATCAACTCTATGCAATCAACAGCCTGTCACGTTGCATGAGGCAAATGATGGTCACACCAGATACTGTGTCAGGCTGTAGGTAACTGGTGCATGGAATCAGGAGCAGGAGAGCAGAGATGAGTGTACAAGGTAATTTATTCCACGAACAGCACCAGTATAAAATAAATACTAAAGGTGCGTGAAATACCGGTCACTCGTAAATAATGGGCGTAATAACAAACCCGGCAAACAATACCAGCCAACAAGTAACGACCTGAACATTATATACAAACACGCACACAAACATGGGGGAAACAGATGATTAAATAATGAACATGTAATTGGGGAATATAAACCAGGTGTGTAGAAAACAAAGACAAAACAAATGGAAAATAAAAAGTGGATTGGCGATGGCTAGAAAGCCGGTGACGTCGACCGTCGAACGCCGCCCGAACAAGGAGAGGGACCGACTTTGGCGGAAGTCGTGACAGTACCCCCCCTTGACGTGCGGCTCCAGCAGCGTGCCGATACCGACCCCGGGGACGACCCGGAGGGGCAAGGGCCGAATGTACCCCTGCCCCAGAGATTCGGAGACATATGTTTCCATAGCCGCCGTCTCCTCTTGCGACAGGGGATACACGTGACTCCTGGGAAGTGCTGCATCTACCAGGAGATTTATTGCACAATCCCCCCGTCAATGGGGTGGTAATTGAGTTGCCTTCTTTTTACAGAAGGCGAGAGCCAAATCGGCATATTCAGAGGGGATGCGCACGGTGGAGAGCTGGTCTGGACTTTCCACCATAGTAGCACCGACGGAAACCCCTAAACACCTAAGTGGTCAGATGACATGGATGCTAAGCTACAGGACAGTTTTGCTAGCACTGACAGGAATATGTTCCCTGGATTCATCCAATGGCATTGAGGAGTATAACACCTCAGTCACCGGCTTCATCAATAAGTGCATCGACAACATCGTCCCCACAGTGACCGTAAGTACACATCCCAACCAGAAGCTATGGATTACAGGCAACATCCGCACTGAGCTAAAGGCTAGAGCTTCCGCTTTCAAGGAGCGAGACACTAATCCGGACGCCTATAAGAAATCCCGCTATGTCCTCAGACAAACCATCAAACAGGCAAAGAGTCAATACAGGACTATAATTGAATCCTACTACACCGGCTCTGACGCTCATCAAATGTGGCAGGGCATGCAAACTATTACGGACTACCAAGGGAAACCCAGCCGCGAGCTGTCCAGTGACGCGAGCCTACCAGACGAGCTATATGCCTTAAATGCTCGCTTTGAGGCAAGCAACACTGAAGCATGCATAAGAGTGCCAGCTGTTCTGGACGACTGTGTGATCACGTTTTCCGTAGCCGATGTGAGCAAGACCTTCAAACAGGTCAACATTCACAAGGCTGTGGACCAGACAAATTACCAGGACGGTACTCAGAGCATGCGCAGACCAACTGGCAAGTATCTTCACTGACACTTTCAACCTCTCCCTAAGTCTGTAATACCTACATGTTTCGAGCAGACCACCATAGTCCCTGCGCCCAAGAAAGCAACGGTAACCTGCCGAAATGACTACCGCCGTGTAGCACTCACGTCGGTAGCGATGAAGAGCTTTGAAATGCTGGTCATGGCTCACATCAACACCATCATCCCAGAAACCCCAGACCCACTCAAATTCGCATACCGCAACAACAGATCCACAGATGTGTCACGTCCTGACCAGCAGAGGGAGTAGTTGTGTAGTATTTTGGACAGGACGTGGCAGATGAAGTCTGTGTATGGGTGTTCTGGGATGTCTGTTTCTATGTTGGTCTGTGTGGCTCCCGATCAGGGACAGCTGGTTATCGTTGTTCCTGATTGGGAGTCATATATTAGGAGTGTGTTTGTCATCTGGGTTTGTGGGTTGTTTCGTTAGCACTGCTATTATTTGTAAGTATAGCCTGTTAGCCTGTCTTGGGTCATTCTTGTTTATTGTTTTCCGTGTTTGCTTGATTCTTTACCATTAAAAGATGAGTATTCACATCCCGCCTGCGATTTGGTCACTTCAACACAGCTACACCTGTGACAAGATGACAAAATCTCAATCATACTCCACACTGTCCTTTCCTACCTGGACGAAAGGAAGAACTACAGTTGAAGTCGGAAGTTTAGATACATTTAGGTTGAAGTCATAAAAGTAGTTTTTCAACCACTCCACAAATTTCTTGTTAACAAACTATTGTTTTGGCAAGTAGGTTAGGACATCTACTTTGTGCATGACACAAGTAATTTTTCCAACAATTGTTTACAGACAGATTATTTCACTTCTAATTCATTGTATCACAATTCCAGTGGGTCAGAAGTTTACATAAACTAAGTTGACTGTGCTTTAAACAGCTTGGAAAATTCCAGAAAATTATGTCATGGCTTTAGAAGCTTCTAGGCTAATTGACATCATTTGAGTCAATTGGAGGTGTACCTGTGGATATATTTCAAGGTCTACCTTCAAACTCAGTGCCTCTTTGCTTAATATCATGGGAAAATCAAAAGAAATCAGCCAAGACCTCAGAATTGTTTTTGTGACCTCCACAAGTCTGGTTCATCCTTGGGAGCAATTTCCAAATGCCTGAAGGTACCACATTCATCTGTACAAACAATAGTGCGCAAGTATAAACACCATGGGACCACGCAGCCATCATACCGCTCAGGAAGGAGACACGTTCTGTCTCCTAGAGATGAACGTACTTTGGTGTGAAAAGTGCAAATCAATCCCAGAACAACAGCAAAGGACCTTGTAAAGATGCTGGAGGAAACAGGTACAAAAGTATCTATATCCACAGTAAAACGAGTCCTACATCGACATAACCTGAAAGGCCGCTCAGCAAGGAAGCTCCAAACTGCTCCAAAACCGCCATAAAAAAGCCAGACTACGGTTTGCAACTGCACATGGGGACAAAGATTGTACTTTTTGAAGAAATGTCCTCTGGTCTGATTAAATAAAAATAGAACTGTTTGGCCATAATGACCATCGTTATGTTTGGAGGAAAAATGGGGAGGCTTGCAAGCCAAAGAACACCATCCCAACCGTGAAGCACAGGGGTTTGCTGCAGGAGGGACTGGTGCACTTCACAAAAAAGATGGCATCATGAGGGAGGAAAATTATGTGGATATGTTGAAGCAGCATCTCAAGACATCAGTCAGGAAGTTAAAGCTTGGTCGCAAATGGGTCTTCCAAATGGACAATGACCCCAAGCATACTTCCAAAGTTGTGGCAAAATGGCTTAAGGACAACAAAGTCAAGGTATTGGAGTGGCCATCATACAGCCCTGACCTCAATCCTATTGAAATTTGTGGGCAGAACTGAAAAAGTGTGTGCAAACAAGGAGGCCTACAAACCTGATTCAGTTACACCAACTCTGTCAAGAGGAATGGGCCAAAATTCACCCAACTTTTTGTGGGAAGCTTGTAGAAGGCTACCCGAAACGTTTGACCCAAGTTAAACAATTTAAAGGCAATGCTACCAAATACTAATTGAGTATCACGCCCTGACCATAGAGAGCCCTTTTATTTCTCTATTTTGGTTAGGTCAGGGTGTTATTTTGGGTGGGCATTCTAGATTTTGTAGTTCTATGTTCCATTCTATGTTTTCTATTTCTTTGTTGTTTGCCGCGTATGGTTCCTAATCAGAGGCAGCTGTCTATCGTTGTCTCTGATTGGGAATCATATTTAGGCAGCCCTTTTTCCCTCCTTCAGTTGTGGGATCTTGTTTTTGTACAGCTCAGTTTAGCCTGCAGAATGTGACATTCATTTTCTGTTTCTTGGTTTGATTTAGTTTTCTGAGTTAAATTAAATGTATCATGAACACTCACCACGCTGCACCTTGGTCTCCTCTTTACGATGATCGTCACATTGAGTGTATGTAAACTTCTGACCCACTGGGAATGTGATGAAAGAAATAAAAGCTGAAATAAATCATTCTCTCAGCTATTATTCTGACATTTCACATTCTTAAAATAAAGTGGTGATCCTGACTGACCTAAGACAGGGAATATTTACTTGGATTAAATGTCAGAAATTGTGAAAAACTGAGTTTAAATGTATTTGGCTAAGGTGTATGTAAACTTCCAACTTTAACTGTATGTGAGAATGCTGTTCATTGACTACAGCTCAGTGTTCAACAAAGTTCATCACTAATCTAAATTCCCTGGAACTAAACACCTCCCTCGGTAACTCGATCCTGGACTTCCTGACGGGCTGCCCCCAGGTGGTAAGGATAGGCAACAACACATCTGCCACGCTAATCCTCAACACGGGGGCGTGCTTAGTCTCCTCCTGTACTCCCTGTTCACCCACGACTGCGTGGCCAAACACGACTCCAACACCATCATTAAGTTTGCTGCTGACACAACGGTGGCAGGCCTGATCACCGACGACCATGAGATATCCTATAGGGAGGAGGTCAGTGACCTGGCAGTGTGGTGCCAGGACAACAACCTCTCCCTCAAAGTGAAAAAGACAAAGGTGATGATCATGGACTACAGGAAAAGGAAGGCCAAACACGCCCCCATTAACATTGACATGACTGTTGTGGAGCGGGTCGGGAGTTTCAAGTTCCTTGGTGTCCACATCACTAACAAACTATCATGGTCCAAACACACCAAGAAAGTTGTGAAGTGGGCACGACAATACCTATTCCCCCTCAGAAGACTGAAAAGATTTGACATGGGTCCCCAGATCCTCAAAAAGTTCTACAGCTGCACCATCGAGAGCATCCTGACTGGTTGCATCACCGCCTGGTATGGCAACTGCTCGGCAACCAACTGTAAGGCGCAACAGAGGGTAGTGCGTACGGTGCAGTACATCACTAGGGCCAAGCTTCCTGCCATCAAGGACCTATACACTAGGCGGTGTCCCCAAAAAAAAGGCCCCAAAAATTGTCAAAGACTCCAGTCACCCAAGTCATCGACTCTTCTCTCTGCTACCGAATGGCAAGCGGTACCGGAGTGCCAAGTCTAGGTCCAAAAGGCTTCTTAACATCTTCAACCCCAAGCCATAAGACTGCTGAACAATTCATTAAATGGTCACCCAGACTATTTGCATTGACCCCTCCCCCCTTGTTTTTACACTGCTGCTACTCACTGTTTATTAGCTATGCCTAATCACTTTACCACTACATATATGTACAAATTACCTCGACAAACCTGTACCCCCGCACATTGACTCGGTACCCTGGTATATAGTCTCGTTATTATTCTTTTATGGTGTTATTTAATTTGTAATTTTTTTTATCTTCATTTCTGTTCATATTTTTTGTTTTTATTAGTTTTTTATACTAAATTATATGCAGTACCAGTCAAAAGTTTGGACACACCTACTGTTCAAGGATTTTTCTTTATTTGTACTATTTCCTACATTGTATAATAATAGTGAAGACATCAAAACTTTGAAATAACACATATGGAATCATGTAGTAACCAAAAAAGTGTTAAACAAATCAAAATATATTTTATATTTGAGATTCTTCAAAGTAGCCCCCTTTGTTGGTTAAGGGCTTGTAAGTAAGCATTTCATGGTAAGATCTACACCTGTTGTATTTGGTGCATGTAACAAATACAACAGTTCACAAAAGGGTTCTTTGCTCTTTTAATGTTAATTAAATGTAAGGGGAGGCAGCTCATTCAATTGTTTGGGGGCGTGGTTTGTTCACAGCTCTTTTTGAACTACCATGCATGATTGTGTCATTCCAGCTTAACTAATGTGTTGTGTTATGCTTTTACACATTATATATGATTATAGACAATGAAACTGTATTTTGGAAGACTCAGGTATGGCCTTGTGTCAAGTGAGAATGGTTGACTAAATCAGACAGTGGTTTTCATTTACATTACATTTACATTTACGTTTTCAATTCTCTTCTCAGGGACTCCCAGCTGTTCCAGAGGTAGCTCACCTGATTTAACTTGTCAATGAAGATAATAATAACATGGATGGAATATTAACAATATAATATGGCTGACCAGAATAAAAAACCCTGTATGGTTCTTCAAAAGGATCTACAAAGAACTTCTGATACATTTTATTCCCTATATAGCCCCAAATTGGGATGTGACCATAACGGAACCCTTTTTTGGTGCTATATAGAACCTTTTTTAATGGTTATTTATAGAACCTTGGGAAATGGTCCTTTATAGCACCATACAGGTTCCATTTAGAATCGCATGAGCATGATTCTTTATATAACTTTTAAAAACGGGTTCTATATTCAGTAGCACCAAAAAGGGTTCTGATTTGGTTACAAGCCAAATAACCCCTATCTGGTACTATTTAGAACCATCAGTTTCTGGTGTGTACATCATATGCCAATTTGCTTATTCTTCACTCTGCCTGCTCTACCCAGAGCCATAGAACCTGACATTCTCCACTGTGTGCCGCATTTATGCATACGCAAATGTAGCTGTTTTAAAACAAACTCAACAAATATAATTTAACAGTGAGCTTGAAGAACAGTAAGCCTATCTAGTGCCTATTCCTGTACTTAATAAAACCGTGCTCAATAAAAACGTCCATTGAAGGTGTTTTTAGTCCTCTCTCTTTCTTAGCGCTTGCCCTCTCCTGTCACTGTGGTAAAATCACCATTCACCATGGTTGAAATCATTTTACTGATAAACTCCTTAAGCAGAAAGGTCAGATTTGCTATTGAAATATATTCCTTTCAGAGGCTTATATCTAATAATATATACAGTGCCTTACAAAAGCATTCAGACCACTTGGATTTCTTCACATTTTGTGTTACAAAGTGGGATTAAAAGGACAACTGTATCTTTGATGTGTCTGGGTGGTTTAATATACAATCCACAACATAATTATTAACTTGACCATGCTTAAAGAGATATTCAATGTCTGATTTGTTATTGTTACCCATCTACCAATCACTGCCCTTCTTTATGTGGCATTCAAAAAGCTCCCTGGTCTTTGTAGTTGAATCTGTGCTTGGAATTCAAATTCAGTACTGTTTGATGTATGGGGGACAGAGGAAGGGTTAGTCATTACAAAAATAATGTCAACCCGTATTATTTCACACAGAGTGAGTCCATGTAACTTATTATGTGATTTGTTAAGCAAAATTTTACTCCTGAACTAATTTAGGCTTGCCTAAACAAAGGGGCTGAAAATGTATGCAACGACTATATTTTAGTTATGCATTTTATGTTTATCCAAAAAATTACAATTAAATCAATTTTAATCCCACTTTAACACAATAAAATGTGAAGAAATTCAGTGCAAGGCACTCATATATTCCGATGTATACCTTATTTTAAGTAACTTTTTCTCCTTGGTTCTGCAGATATCAGTGGCATATCATGTAATGCTCTGTATGACTATATTCTTCCCCCGTTCTCTCTCTCTCTCAGCATATCCTGTTTTCCTCTCTCTGTGGCCAAACTTAGTGAATGAAGCTCTGATTCAAGCACACAGCTGCTCTTTAAAACCCTCTCCCTCCATTATCCCATTTTTCTCCCTCTTACTCTCTCCTCTTTTTCTTCCTCTCGTCTATCATTTTCTCTGTCCTTGTATACTCTCACCTCTCTCTTTCTCTCTCTCTCTTTCTCTCTCCCTCTTTCTCTCTCCCTCTTTCTCGGTAGAGCAAAGCATCTGATTGGCTCCCCGTTAGCAAATGTTCCTAAACCACGCCTCATTTCTACCGCATGGGACGCCCCAGTTCAGAGTCAATTCACAGCTGTTACGTTTGAAGACAGAAAGTCTACAAAAAGTTATCCCCCCCAAAATATTTAGAATCTGAGCTATCAAATAAAGTGGTGCTACGTAAATAGCAATCTGTAAAGTTTTTTGAAAGGATTCGTAGTTTACAGAAAGGCTACACGATGGTTCTGAAGTCGGAAGACGGAGTGGGTAAGTAGCGACCGACCTAATTAGCCTAACGTTATCTAGCTGAGGCTATTTGATGTAGGCCCTAGCTTTATAAACAGTTAATACTTGTAGGCTATTTATTTTTCATCTAAATTCTTGCTACATTGTTTCTGTTGGCTGTTAGTTAAATGTTTTAGCTGTACGTTTTCAAGTTGACTGGCTAAAAAGTTAATTTACCCAGTCTGCAGCGCAACAGGTCTATAATCTAGTTTCCTTCTTATGCAAATTTCCAGACGACCTTAGAACAATAGGTTCATTTAGCTGACTGAATTGAGGCCATGCAGTTATGTGTGCATTGTGTAACACTGAATTCATAATGAGTCTGTCTATAAATATGATGAAAGGGTCCATTGATTCAGTTAAAATGATAGGATACAAAGAGTCTGCATTTAAAAGCTGTGTATGCGTGCGTTGTGGATATGCTCTTCTGCTAAAGGTTGTGTGGGGTGGTAGGAGTCAATTTAATCAAATGTTTATTTTTATTGGTAAACAGTTGTCAACGTGTGTGTGAGTTGTGTGCAACATTGCCACTGGTGAGTGGTTTGCTTTGTCCTATATGTGTGCCTGGTTCAATATGTATTTTCCCAATTGACAGACAGACAGAAAGTGAGAACTCTTGACATTTGTTTTGCCCAGTGAGTGTCCCAATCCAAAATGCCCCCATTAGCCCTACATCCTATGCCTGGTGTCAGAGACTCCAGTCACCCTAGTCATAGCCTGTTCTCTCTGCTACCACACGGCAATCGGTCCAAGAGGCTTCTAAACAGCTTCTACCCCCAAGTCTTAAGACACCTGAACATCTAATCAAATGGCTACCCAGACTATTTGCATTGCCCCCCCCGCCGCTACTCTCTGTTATCATCTATGCAATGTCTGGTTCAAGCCCAGGTTGGGGTGAGGATTGGGACGGAGGCTAAACTGTTACACTTCCCTCCTCGATTATCTACTCTCGCTTTTTTTTTTTTTTTTTTTTTCCTTGATCAAAAAGGGGCTTAGGTTAGGCAATGCGCAGTATCCAATTGGTAGTTACAGTCTTGTCCCATCACTGCAACTCCCGTACGGACTCGGGAGATGCGAAGGTCGAGAGCCTTGCGTCCTCTGAAACCCAACCCAGATTAGCCGCACTGCTTCTTGACACAATGCCCGCTTAACCTGGAAGCCAGCTGCACCAATGTGTCAGAGGAAACACCGTGTCAGCGTGCATTGCACCCAGCCCGCCACAAGAGTCGCTAGAGTGGGATGGGACAAGAACATCCTTGCTGGCCAAACTCTCCCCTAACCCAGATGACGCTGGGCCACTGTTTTTTACCTTGTCAGCTCGGGGATTTGATCTTGCAACCTTTCGGTTACTAGTCCAATGCTCTAACCACAAGGCTACCCGCCGCCCCATGGGTCTCCTGGCCGTGGCCAGCTGCGACAGAGCCTGGACTCGAGCCAGGATCTCTAGTGGCACTGCGCTGCAGACCACTGCGCCACTCGGGAGGCTGAGAACATTTTAAAGGCCCCCATTTTGTATATCTTTTTTTAGCATTTCTTTGCCATGGAGCTGAGAGAAAATTGTGCTGTTTTAAAGACAATTTCCTTCAATTGCTAATGGTGTGTTCTTTTGCTCGAACTTAATAACAAAATCAATACTGTTAAATTAATTGTTTTGGGAATTTTCAAATTCCCTGACTGTCTAGCTTTTATTTTGGTGATTGTTAGTTCTCAAAGATTATATTATAAAAAAAATTAAAAAATAGGTCCATTTATCTTTTCTGCAGACATTTTATATCTGGTTTAGTAATTTTTTCCGTCCCGAAAATGTATTCATTCATTTTTTTATTTTTTTAAAAGCTTAGGCGGACTGCTCAAAGATTTCTTTGGCAGACAAATCCCTGCCTACTTCAGCAGAGGTGCACAAGAGTATCCTCCCGGCAACTACCGCAGAAGTGTTTTAAATCCTCCACACCCCCTTTGAATCGGCTGTTTTCTCGAAGGAGAAAAGCATGCACACATTTAAAAATGATACCATACTTATACTTTTATCTATAAAATGTCTTGCACATCTAGCTACTTGTCTTTTTATGACTTTACACATTGATTTTGTAATTCCACCCCTGTTAACATTATTTGGCTGATGATGCGCAAGTGGAGGAGAGTCTCATTTCATACAAGTGCACTTGTTTCCACGTTCCCACTCCTCGATTTCCGTTGACCATATTCAAAAGCATGTGAGGAGAGGATGTAGGAGAGAGGCTATAGGAGTATAAAACCAATTGAGACTCTCCCAGTCTCTCTCTATCTACTCTCGTCCCTCTCTTTTTCTTTTACCTTTTGGTCTCATCTTCTCAGTATCAGACCCGGGGGGGGGGGGGGGGGGGGTGGTGGTGTGTGTGTGTGTGTGTGTGTGTGTGTGTGTGTGTGTGTGTGTGTGAGAGACCAGGAAGCTCGCCACATGAGTTTGTGTGTGCCATTTAGACAGTGATTGGGGAACCTCTCAGTCATGGCACACAACACCTTAATGAGCAATTAGCAGATCAGAGCACTAACACAAGTATTCAGGTTTCAGGCAAGGTTAGTCACCAATGCATATCTAGTTCACCTAACTTGAGTTGAGCTCAGTGGTGCAGTGAGGAGAGGGGGACCCCAGTGGCTGAATAACAGTATCAATACTAATACTATTCCATAACATTTTGAAACTGCTTCTAGGCCTACAGTATACAGGTTTTTCCAGGACTTAATAGGTTCTTTGCAGATTTATATCAGAAACTGAGACTGTAGCTAATGGACTCACAGCAGTCCAACCTAAGAGCACACATTGAGCAATAGGAGACTGCTCAGAGGAGGAAGGGGAGGACCAGCCTCCTCAGTGAATTTCAGCAAAATAAAAAAGCGAAACATTAGGTGATTCTTTTAAGATAAAACTATACTAAATATATCACAAAATAATTCATTAAAACACACTTTTGCAATGAAGGTCTATAGTAGCCTCAGCAGCACTCTGTAGGGTAGCACCATGGTGTAGCCAGAGGACAGCTAGCTTCTGTTCTCCTCTGGGTACATTGATTTCAATACAAAATCTAGGAGGCTCATGGTTCTCACCCCATTCCATAGACTTACACAGTAATCATGACAACTTCCGGAGGACGTCCTCCATCCTATCAGAGGTCAGTTCATGCTGAAAGAAATGTCCACCCAATCAAAGAATCAGAGAATGAACCTAGTACTGAAAGTAGAAGCTATAGATAGCTAGCACTGCAGTCCATACAATGTGGTGAGTAATGTTAGTTGACTCAAAGAGAGAGAAACAATAGTTGAACAGTTTTGAACAAATTAATTTCTTCAGAGAGGGAGAGAAAGCGATTTGGTTGTATTTTTTTTAAACTTTCACTGCTAGTGAATGCAGATAGCTAGTTTAGCCTACTCAAACACCCGGCTCAAACAGAGAGGAATGCTATGTTGGCTAGCTGGCAATGACTAGCCAACCCTGGAACTCTTCCAAGTCAAGGTACGCTTTTGGTTGTATTAATGTTTTGCCACTGGGGCCCGCCTGTGTAACTGCTAAAAGGCTTTCTGGCTGTACGCTGTACTGCATGATTGTTACGGGTTTACTAACGCGATAGCTACTAGAACTATGTTGACTTTGACGTGACAACGATGTCGGCTGTGCGTTAGCAGCAGTCGTGATATGAAGGTTTGATTTGGAAAGTTTTTGTTTTCTCCTGATTTGTTGTGCGCTGATTTCCACAAGTGAAGGGAAAAGGTGAGAGGAGGAGAGTGTGTAGATATATACAACGAGCAAAGTGATCATACTGTTTTTATGTGGCTGCTATGGAAGTGATTTGCGTGTGATCAGGGGTGTATTCATTCCACCGATTCTGTTGAATAACTTTTTTCTTAAAAGGAACGAAACGGGGATTAACATACCCGAGTTTCTCCAACAGAAGCTAATTTGCGACTGTTGGACTAATGATTACACCCTAGATCAGCTCGATTCAGGCAGGAGTGTGCAAGGCGGTATTGAATGTGTCACTGTCTTTCCACCTTGATGACTCAAACTTCTCTCGACCTGTGTGCACCTACGTTGTGAACTTTCATTCATAGGCTAGGTTGTAGCAACCTCATGATGGGTATAGGGAAAGTATCATGTAGTAGCCTAAACCTATTGATGTTACATTGAGCTGGGTAAATGGAATATGAATGACAGTCATGCTCATATAAAAATAATCCTCATCTTAAACAGTGCCGACCACCACTAATTAGTTATTATTTTTTGCATCTCTTGGAGGGCAAGTTGTTCATGTTGCCTGATGATGAAAAAATAATAATGAAATAATTCACCCACTGTTCATATGAGCTGTGGGTGTTCACATTCATGCAATTTTGTGGAACAGAGGACCCCTTGTTACATGATGGTTCTGTTTATAAGTCGGAGATCATATTCAGAGCTGGGGGATATTGGTGTACAATCTGACAGTCATGAGCAGAGAGAAGAATCTCTCTCACACACACACACACACACACATATATATATCTCTAGGCCTGTGTGTGTGTGTCCACAGGGTGGAGACTATGTATAGGCCTAATGTTTGGAGGGAAAGAGGGAGGAGTTGAGAGGAAGGGGGGGAGGGAGGGTTTCCCCCCTGTCCTGTCAGTGATCTTTCAACAAAAGGTAAGCGATTGAGCTGAACACTCCTCTGGCTCACACTCACACACTTGCTCTCTCTCCCTCTCTCTGGTGTGGTGGAGCAGCTAACCTCTTGCCTTGTTCTTTGTCATCCTCCTTTCTCTCTGTGTCTCTCGCTGTGTTGGATTAGGAGCCTGTAGTGTGGTGGAGTGACAGACAGACGGTAAGCCTGGCAGGTTAAGAGTTAAAGACAGTCTGCCCGGCTGCTGAGGAGAGGGGGGCCGTGTTGGTTATTTTAGTATCGCACCACAGGATTGGAGGGCCGGACGGGTGCAGGAGGGCTCAGAGGGACTGGGACAGTCGGTTATACAGCTGGTACTGGACTGCACTGGGATACAATTGGGTTATACTGGGAAAGAACTAATAATACTGGTCTGCTGTACTGGGAGAGAAGTCTGGACTATATTATTGAGAGAGTGCTGCTACTGTGTGAATGGATTAGACAAGGACTAAGACTGGACTGGACTATATTTCAACTGGACTGGACTGGACTTGATTAGACTGGACTGGACTCAGGCATAACTCTTAACTGCGAGACTCGCTAATACCGGTGAGCTTTGCTGAGCTGGGCTGGACTGGCACAACTCTGCTACTGGAACTGCACGTCTACTGGCACAGTAGACCAGGCTAGAGAGTGGGGTCTGGATACTGGTAGACAGAATAAAGGGTTAGTAGGGGACAGCTGCTTCTGGACCGGTGTTATACTGGGAACAGTGGGAGGACTGGGCGAGACAAACTCACTCAGGTAGGAAAACTATAGTATAAGCTGAGGAGAAATTGTGTGTGTGTGTGTGTGTGTGTGTGTGGCTCAGTTGGTAGAGAATGGCGCTTGCAACGTCAGGGTTGTGGGTTTCAATTCCCATTAGGGGACGGTATGGAGAGGGGGGGAAAAAAGTATGAAATGTATGCACTCACTACTGTAACTCACTCTGGATAAGAGCGTCTGCTAAATTTCAAATGTGTGTACTAGGTCTGTCCCCGACAACAACAAAACAGTATTGGTCAACCAAGAGTTGTCTGTTCTTTCGACCAATCGATTGGTCAACATTATTTAAATGTGTATTTTTCCATATAGACACATCCTATGTGCTTTAATCAAATCAATTATATCCACTGAGCTTGTCTGACGCTTTAAGCAAACTTTTTGCTGAAATAATTAAGACACACAATTGACTAGAGGGGAGTCTGACCGCAATTGATTTGATTGTGCTGGACCTAGGGATGAAACGGTTATCGGTTTCAAGATAAACCATGGTAAAATTCCTGACGGTGAGTATTACAGTTTCAAGTTTTAGTTATCATTAAAACTGTGTTTGATTACCGCGGTTTGAAAAACTCACAGTAAATACTCTCCAGCATCAACCAAAGTTAGCAACAGTCTGACGCAGGCGCAGCATGCAACGTGGGGTTTGTTTTGTGTGAGAACATGGCGGAAGGCAGTGACAGCGCTCGGGAGATTTTTCAGCCTTCTAAGAGGACCAAATCTGAAGTGTGGTTGTATTTTGGGTTTTACAAGAGTACTGAGGGAAACTTAATCGAAGATGGTCACCCTGTCTGCAGAACATGCAACAACAAAAAATTGCTGCGAAAGGGCGCAACACTTCAAATCTCTTGAGTCATCTTCGTGACCACCACCCACTACTTTATAGCGAATGCAAGGTCAGTTAACTTTTAGCTCAATGCATGATGTGGGGACTTCGGAATGGGGGAAGATGTCATGGTTTGTCTGTCTAACTTGCTAATAGCTTGTCAATAATGTAAACTGAAGCTTTGAGTGTTACCTACTCCTGTAAAAACACTACACGTTGTTCTGCTGCTGTATCGGTCGTGTGTCTGCAGACTCTATTCTCCCATTGCACACAATAACACGTGATGTAGTTTAGTCAACCAACCAACATATTTTGTTCATTTAAAATTCGTCAGTCATCGACTTGGTTGTTAGTGTTCCAACAGGAGAAACGCGATAGACTCCTATGCAAGACTTCTGTATTTATGTCAATTGTTGGGCTCATTGCAATTACTATCACTGTCTTCTAAAGACTCATTTGTATTTATGTAAATTGTGCATGGGGTCATTGCATATACTCAAATGCAACACAGAATATAGACTGTGTGTGTTAATAATGTAACACCACCAATAATAATAATACATTTGCTATTCCTTTGTTTACAGAGTGGGCGTGCAGCAGGCAAACCCAGTGATGCTACTGGTCCCTCATCTACAGTTGTGACAGACACTCGAGCAAGCATTTAACAGGCAGGCTGCTTATGCACCCACATCAAAAAATGCTCGACCTCACTGCAGCCCTTTCATGTTACATTGCAAAGGACATGATGCCATTTCAAATTGTTGAGAGGCCTGGCTTTCTGAGGCTGATGAAGGTTACTGTCCCTCACGACAAAGTGCCATCACGAACATTATTTTCCAAGACTGAAATCCCAAACCTGTTCAACCAGGCTAAAGCTGACGTTGGAAAACGTTTCTCAAGGCACATGGTTTGCTGTAACTACTGACCTCTGGACCAGTAAAAGCAGGGGTGGTTAACCCTACTGCTTTACTATCCATTACCTCACCCCAGACTGGCAACTGGAATCAAACTGCCTGGAAACACAGTTCTTCTCAGAAGATCACTCGGCTCACAACATCAGAGTTTTTTGAGAATATGCTGGAAGAGTGGGGGATCAACAAGAAAGACCTGGTCTGCATAGCCACAGACAACGCAACCAACATGATGAAGGCTTTTGAAGAGTTCCCAGATTTGTGGCTTGGGTGCTTTGGCCATCATTTGAACCTGGCCATCTCAAAGGCTCTGAAAATTCAGAGAGTTGACATAGCAGTCAAGGCCTGCCGTCATCTGGTCCAAGGCTTCTCACAGAGCTGGAAGAGAAGGAGAGAACTGAGAGAAAAGCAAGCTGCCCTCAACATGCCACAGAAAGCTCTGATCCATGATGTGGTGACCCAATGAGGATCTACACAAGATGCTTGAGCGTTTCCTCAGCCAACAGCAGCCAATCTGTGCGACACTGGCTGGAGAAAGAGGAACATGGCATGTGATGCCCAAGGATTCCAACAAAAGTGTCATGGAGAAACTGTGCCAGCTCCTTGAACCTCTGAGCAAGTTTACAGATGCACTTGCCTCAGATCAAGCCATCAAGCCTGACTGGACCACATCACCCGTGATGTTCTGGTGGAAAAGGATACGGAGCCATCCCTGACCAAGGAGATGAAAAGGGTAATGAGAGAAGACCTTAACAACAGATACACAGAGAAGGCAAAGAGAGTCATGCACATGGCTTGTTTCATTGACCCCTGCTTCAAAAGGAGCTTTTTAGATGAGCCTGAGGCTGCAAAAGTTGACACTGACTGCTGTGTCCAGGAGGTCTTGAAGCTGACAGCTGCACAAGTCAGGGAAGAACCACAATCCCCAGCAGCACCTCCAACACCCCGACAGTGGCATCAGAGGGGAAAGGCCTGGCTGGGTTGCTGAGAAAAATTACCTCAAGGCAGCAGAGAGGTGAAGAGGGTCAGATTCCGACCACCCCAGAAGACAGTGGGAAAGAAGAGATCAAGGTCTACCTGTCTCTGCCATCCATTCCAGCAGAAGAGGATCCACTGGTGTGGTGGAGGGGCCATGCATCAGAGCTGCCTCACCTTGCCAGGAAGCTTTTGTGCATCCCAGCAACCAGCGTGCCATCAGAGAGAGTGTTCAGTGCCAGCGGGCACATTGTCTCTCCTCGCAGATCACTACTTAAACCAGACAAAGAAAATATGCTGACATTTTTACATTTCAATCTCAAGTGAACAAAGATGCATACTTACAGGATGTTAGGCCAGCAGCACCTTATGTCTTTATGAAGGAGAGAACTGACATACAATCAGTGCTGTTCATTTGATTTGTTTACATATGTTGTTATTTTAATGTCAACACCTGCACATTGGATGTGTTTACGTCTGGTTGTATTGTTTTTACATGCACATTGCTTTACTTGTGTTGCTTTTATATGAACATTTGATTTTCTTACTTAAGGTAGTGTTCATTACAATCTGCACTAGGGAAACTTTTACCTCATGGCCACATGGTGCCATCTTTAATGATATTATTTTAATGTTTATGCACACAAAGTGCATAGTGCTGCTAATATTATTTGTTGGTTTTCAACATACACACACTGAAATCATTTCAAATGTTTTATCAGTACTTTTTGAAAATTTCCAGCACATTTTGAACAATAGTGCGATAATACTGATAACTGTGATAATTTTGGTCACTATAATCGGGATATGAAATTTTCGTACCGTTTCGTCTCTAGCTGGACCTGGCTTATACTTGCTGCACGGTGTTAAAAAACTATTCTCTATGCTGCAGCAACCACCACAGAACATCAACAGTGTGTATCGCGCTGTCCGTGTTGCTGAAGCCGCAACATAATTACAGCCATTTCTGACTGAAAAGTTCTGTTACCGAAATCCCTCATTTGTTTAGGAAAAACATTCCTTCAACCCTTGCTCTCTCTACGTGACACGTATGCATCGCATGCATGTGACCAATAGGCCCAGACCTATAGCATATCCTAATCGCACCAATAAATTGGTTATAACAAACTCTGAACACCGTAACACGTGACAGCAAAATGGATGCAGAGAACGTCACAAACTCGAAACGGGAATGTTTTTACTGGTTGCTCAGGCAGTAAAGGGGAAGTCAGATGTGGAATAAATTTGACTAGTTGTGAAAAATACTGGAGATCAAGGAAAAGAAGGTAAGGAGCAAGCGCTGCATGCATATTATGTGTGCCAAACAGGTGCTGTTCGATTACAATATGTTTTCTGACCATTTGGAACAATGTAAACAACACTAAATAAATGATACGGGTACCAGATAGTCTGAAACCGGTTTCAAGTCCGGGCTCTGGCTCGGCCACTCAAGGACATTGAGACTTGTCCCGAAGCCATTCATGCGTTGTATTGGCTGTGTGCTTAGGGTCGTTGTCCTGTTGGAAGGTGATCCTTCACCCCAGTCTGAGAACCTGCTCCAGAGTGATCAGGACTTCATCAAGGATCTCTCTGTACTTTGCTCCGTTCATCTTTCCCTCGATCCTGACTAGTCTCCCAGTCCCTGCTTCTGAAAAACATCCACACAGCATGATGCTGCCATCAACATAGGGATGGTGCCAGGTTTCCTCCAGACTTGACGCTTGGCATTCAGGCCAATGAGTTCAATTTAGGTTTCATCAGATAATCTTGTTTCTCGTGGTCTGAGAGTCCTTTAGGTATCTTTTGGCAACTCCAAGCGGGCTGTCATGCTTTTGACTGAGGACTGGCTTCCGTCTGGCCACTCTACCATAAAAGCCTGATTGGCGGAGTGCTGCAGAGATGGTCGTCATTCTGGAAGGTTCTCCCATTCCAGAGGAACTCTGGAGCTCTGTCAGTGACCATCGGATTCTTGGTCACCTCCCTGACCCAAGGCCCTTCTCCCCCTGATTGCTCAGTTTGTCCGGGCGGCCAGCTCTAGGAAGAGTCTTGGTGGTTCCAAACTTCTTCCATTTAAGAATGATGTAGGCCACTGTGTTCTTGTGGACCTTCAATGCTGCAGAAATTGTTTGGTACCCTTCCTTAGATCAGTGCCTCGACACAATCTTGTCTTGGTGCTCTACGGTCAATTCCTTCGACCTCATGGCTTTGTTTTTTCTCTGACATGCACTGTCAACTGTGGGATCTTATATAGACAGGTGTGTGCCTTTCCAAATCATGTCCAATTAATTGAATTTACCACAGGTGGACTCTAATCTAGTTGTAGAAACATCTCAAAGATGATGAATGGAAACAGGATGCACCTGAGCTCAATTTCGAGTCTCATAGCAAAGGGTCTGAATACTTAAATAAGGTATTACATTTTTTGTTAAAAATTTGCACAAAAAAAATGTTTTCGCTGTGTCATTATCAAATTCTATTTGTCACATGTTCCAAATACAACAGGTGAAGACCTTACAGTAAAATGCTTACTTACAACTCCTTAACCAACAATGCAGTTTTAAGAAAAGTGTTAAGTAAAAAATGTAAGTAACAAATAATTAAAGAGCAGCAGTAAAATAACAATAGCGAGGCCATATACAGGGGGTACCTGTACGGCGACACCGGTTAGTCGAGGTAATTGAGGTAATATGTACATGCAGGTTGTTAGTGACTATGCATAGATAATAAGCAGAGTAGCAGTAGTGTAAAAAAGGGGGGGGGGGTCACAATGCAAATACTCTGGGTAGCCATTTGATTAGCTGTTCTGGAGTCTTATAGTTTGAGGGTGGAAGCTGTTAAGTCTTTTGGACCTAGACTTGGTGATCCGGTACCGCTTGCTGTGCGGTAGCAGAGAGAACAGTCTATGACTAGGGTGGCTGGAGTCTTTGACAATTTTTAGGGCCTTCCTCTGACACCATTTGGTATAGAGGTCCTGGATGGCAGGAAGCTTGGCCCCAGTGATGTTCACAATACATTATGAGGTATCGTGTGTAGATTGATTTTAGAATAAGGCTGTAATGTAACAAAATGTGGAAGAAGTGAAGGGGTCTGAATACTTTCTGAATGCACTGTATACACACCTCTTAGTTGAGTACTAGGCCTACGTGTACAAAAGACACGTCACAACAGACACGTCACAACAGTCTTCAATGGATAAAATTGAGAACTTTAGCAGGTAATTTCATTTTATTTTGTAGAAGACCTTGAAGTCTGTTGTGAGAAGACCTAAACTGTTGTTAGTAGCCTAAATGACTTCCTTGTGGTTCTGTACATTTCGTGGATTTTTCTCGTTTGTGTAAGTGTAAGGTCAGTAAACAGGCATAGGCCAACAGTGTGTGTGTGTGTGTGTGTTTGTTGTTGAAGGTGCAGCCACCACACATCCAGTGGCAGTAGAGCTATGACAGTGTGTTCTGTCACACACACTGACCTCTAAACTATGCCGCTGGCCTGATAGAAGCTGCCATGAGAGAGATTACTTCATAAGCTGATATGTAAATCCATTCTGTTCTCTTCCCCTGATGAAATTTGGGACTCATGTAGTGTGTGTGTGTGTGTGTGTGTGGGCGTGCACGCACGCACCAGGGAGATGTTATTCTCATGTTTCAAAATGGGAGCTGATATTTTGGTCTACAGCTTCTCTGCTTAGCTGGCCTACGGTGTGATGGGTGTCCTTTGTCCCTCTGTCTCTCTCTCTGTCTCTCTCTCTGTCTGTCTCTCTGTCTCTCTCTCTCTGTCTCTCTCTCTCTCTGTCTCTCTCTCTCTGTCTCTCTCTCTCTCTGTCTCTCTCTCTCTCTGTCTCTCTCTCTCTCTGTCTCTCTCTCTGTCTCTCTCTCTGTCTGTCTCTCTGTCTGTCTCTCTGTCTCTCTCTCTGTCTCTCTCTCTGTCTCTCTCTCTGTCTCTCTCTCTGTCTCTCTCTCTGTCTCTCTCTCTGTCTCTCTCTCTGTCTCTCTCTCTGTCTCTCTCTCTGTCTCTCTCTCTGTCTCTCTCTGTCTCTCTCTCTGTCTCTCTCTCTGTCTCTCTCTCTGTCTCTCTCTCTGTCTCTCTCTCTGTCTCTCTCTCTGTCTGTCTCTCTGTCTCTCTGTCTCTCTGTCTCTCTGTCTGTCTCTCTGTCTCTCTGTCTCTCTGTCTCTCTGTCTCTCTGTCTCTCTGTCTCTCTGTCTCTCTGTCTCTCTGTCTCTCTGTCTCTCTGTCTCTCTGTCTCTCTCTCTCTCTCTCTCTCTCTCTCTCTCTCTCTCTCTCTCTCTGCTGGACACGTGGTGTTTTGCCTTTCACTTATTTTTATACTGCAGATATTGTCCAGGCTTGTGTCTGGGAGGGTTGGTTTGGTCTTGTGAGTACTTGGTGTGGTGCTTGAGTGCTTAGTTGGCATGGGGGGGGGCTGGTTTGTAAGGTATATGTGGGGGTATGTCACCTCAGTAGTTGGCTAGAAGGGGGTTGGAGTTTGGGGTGTAATTTGATGGATGTAGGCTCTGTTGCCATGGTGACCCAGAGCACTATTATCCTCACTTTCTACTTAACGCTCGCTCGCTCTCTCTCCCTCTCTCTTTTAATTTTCACTACATTTCTCGCCCTCTCTCTTCCTCTCCCTCTCAGTGCCTCATGATCTGAGTCCCAACGAGAAACAGGAGTTGGAGAGCATACGCCGCAGGAAACAAGAACTACTGCAGGACATACAGGTAACATACACTTCAGTAGCGGACCGCTGGAGCCTTCGAACCTTTACTGCCAAATGCAAAGCAGCTGATTCTGTTATTGAATGTACATTTTCTCTCTCTGGTTTTAATTGGTTAAACCTGAAAGAGCATGTCCTAAGAATTAGGACCTCCTCCTCAATGCTGGGCCTGATTTCTACTCGCACAGTATGCCCTCTTCACTGGCCAATCATGAAAGTGGTAGAGAAGGGGAAGGGAGAAGGGGAAGGGGGGGTACTGAAGGAACACATTTGTCCACTAGGGCGTTACATTTTAGCTCAGGGTTCCTAACTATTTTCCCCAGAGCACCCTTATTCACTTTTGTAGTATTTTTTTGAGAGAGTCTATATTAAATACAACACCAGCTTTATTTAATTTAATTTGAGGGACCTATGCATTTTTTGTTTTTCTTAAGATAATTTTCTGCAATTCTACCTGGTTTTACAAGACTCATGATATATTTTAGGCAGGCTATTTAATAATAATGGATAAGGAAAATAAAGTCTAGAATCGATTTCCCAGATGTTATTCCATGACCAAATATATTTAATTATGATCATTTATATGAACCCTCAATTTAATAAAAAAAAAACAAGGGATACATCTGAATACCTACAGATTTTTTTTTTTTTTTTTTTTTTTACCTGATTTTAAGTCAAAACTGTGACTAGGCCACACGGTAACATTTATATCATCTTGGTAAGCAACTCCAGTGTACACTAAGTGTACAAAACATTAGGAACACCTGCTCTTTGCATGACATGAACCCTTCCAATTCAATTCTGGACCATGAAGCCAGTTCCACTGCTTTTTAAAATTGTTCCCCTCTAATCACAGACTGATTTAGACATGGGACACCAGGTGGGTGCAATTTAAATATCAGCTAGAACAGAAAACCAGCAGGCACCAGACCTCATAGGGTGAGAGTTGAATACCCTGACAGACTGAACAGGTGTATCCAGGTGAAAGCTATGATCCCTTATTGATGTCATCTGTTAAATCCACTTCAATCAATGTAGATGAAGGGGAGGAGAGATTTAAATAAGGATTTTTTTATCCTTGAGACATGGATTGTGTGTGCGCCATTCAGAGGGTGAATGGGCAAGACAAAAGATTTAAGTGCCCTTGAATGGTGGTAGGTGCCATGGTTTCAGGGTGCCATGGTTTCAGGGTGCCATGGTTTCAGGGTGCCAGGCACACTGGTTTCAGGGTGCCAAGAACTGCAAAGCTGCTGGGTTTTTCACGCTCAACAGTTTCCCGTATGTATCAAGAATGGTCCACCACCCAAAGGACATCCATCCAACTTGACACAACTGTGGGAAGCATTGGTGTCAACATGGGCCAGCATCTCTGTGGAACGCTTTCGACACCTTGTAGAGTCCATGCCCCAACGAATTGAGGCTGTTCTGAGGGCAAAAGGGGGTGCAACTCAATATAAGTAAGCGGTTCCTAATGTTTTGTACACTCCGTGTATATTTGGCCTTGCATTTTAGGTTATTATCCTGCTGACAGAGGAATTTGTCTCTGTCTGTTGGAAAACAGACCTGAACCAGGTTTTCCTCTAGGACTTTGCCTGTGCTTTGCTGTATTCCTGGACCTGTACAAATCAGCTGGTCTAGACAATCTGGACCCTCTCTTTCTAAAATGATACATCGCCATTGTTGCAACCCCTATTACCAGTCTGTTTAACCTCTCTTTCGTATCGCCCGAGATCCCTAAAGATTGGAAAGCTGCCGCGGTCATCCCCCTCTTCAAAGGGGGTGACACTAGACCCAAACTGTTATAGACCTATATCCATCCTGCCCTGTCTTTCTAAAGTCTTCGATAGCCAAGTTAACAAACAGATCAGTGACCATTTCAAATCCCATCGTACCTTCTCTGATGTGCAATCCGGTTTCCGAGCTGGTCACGGGTGCACCTCAGCCACGCTCAAGGTACTAAATGATATCATAACCGCCATCGATAAAAGACAGTACTGTGCAGCCGTCTTCATCGACCTGGCCAAGGCTTTCGACTCTGTCAATCACCGTATTCTTATCGGCAGACTCAACAGCCTTGGTTTCTCAAATGACCGCCTCGCCTGTTTCACCAACTACTTCTCAGACAGAGTTCAATGTGTCAAATCGGAAGGCCTGTTGTCCGGACCTCTGGCAGTCTCTATGGGGGTACCACAGGGTTTAATTCTCGGGCCGACTCTTTTCTCTGTATACATCAACGATGTCGCTCTTGCTGTGGGTGATTCCCTGATCCACCTCTACGCAGACAACACCACATCTGGTCCTTCTTTGGACACTGTGTTAACAAACCTCCAAACAAACTTCAATGCCATACAACACTCCTCCGTGGCCTCCAACTGCTCTTAAACGCTAGTAAAACTAAATGCATGCTTTTCAATCGATCGCTGCCTGCACCCACCCGCCCGACTAGCATCACTACTCTGGATGGTTCTGACCTAGAATATGTGGACAACTACAAATACCTAGGTGTCTGGCTGGACTGTAAACTCTTCTTCCAAACTCATATTCAACATCTCCAATCCAAAATTAAATCTAGAATCGGCTTCCTATTTCGCAAAAAAGCCTCCTTCGCTCACGCTGCCGAACATACCCTCGTAAAACCGACCATCCTACCGATCCTCGACTTCGGCGACGTCATTTACAAAATAGCCTCCAACACTCTACTCAGCAAGCTGGATGCAGTCCATCACTGCGACCTGTATGCTCTCGTCGGCTCGCCCTCACTACATAGTCGTTGCCTGACCCACTTGCTCCAGGTCATCTATAAGTCTTTGCTAGGTAAAGCTCCGCCTTATCGCAGCTCACTGGTCACCATATCAACACCCACCCATAGCACGCGCTCCAGCAGGTATATCTCACTGGTCATCCCCAAAGACAACACCTGCTTTGGCCGCCTTTCCTTCCAGTTCTCTGCTGCCAATGACTGGAGCGAATTGCAAAAATCGCTGAAGTTGGAGACTTATATCTCCCTCACTAACTTTACTTAAGCATCAGCTATCTGAGCAGCTTACCGATCGCTGCAGCTGTGCACAGCCCATCTGTAAATAGGCCATCCAATCTACCTACCTCATCCCAATATTGTTTTTATTTTACTTTTATGCTCTTTTGCTCACTAGTATTTCTACTTGCACATCATCTGCACATCTTTCACTCCAGTGTTAATTTGCTAAATTGTAATTTACTTCGCTACTATGGCCTATTTATTGCCTTACCGCCTCACGCCATTTACACACACTGTATATAGACTTTTTCTATTGTGTTATTGACTGAACGTTTGTTTATTCCATGAGTAACTCTGTTTGTGTTGCACTGCTTTGCTTTATCTTGGCCAAGTCGCAGTTGTAAATGAGAACTTGTTCTCTACTGGTCTACTGGTCTAACTTACTGGATGCTGGTGGCAAGTTCCTGTGAATATTACAGTAACGTACTTTCCGCTAGCCAGAGATGGGCAAAGATCCCTCAAAGTATCTCGTTACAAATACAAAATACCTTGAAGGCCAACGTATCCTTAATTACAACCAAATTCTCAGTAACGGTTACAGAAAGGTTGTACTTGCTATGACGTGTTTTCTTATCAACCTTAGTATAATGCACTGACTAAGTTGCTCTGGACAAGACCACTTGCTAAATGACCTAAATGTAAAAATGAACTTGCAAAGCACACCGCTGGGTATTATTCTGAGTTCCACCCTTAAACTACTTGTATTTTGATCAAATTAGGCCTATTTCAGGGGCTGATACCCAGGAGTGTTCTTTGCAAGTGTTCATTTTTACATTTTGGTAACTTAGTAGACACTGATCCACAGTGACACTGTCAGTGCAAGAACATAGCACAGTCATAGCAAGTAAAAAGGTTATGTTACCGTTACCGAGAATGTTGTTATAGTTAAGCGGGCTATTTGCAAGTTCATTTTTGTATTAGGAAATGTATGCATTCTTATTAAACTTACAAAATAGGCCACATGAATTGTAGTTCAGGCCAGTGAAATACAAATGACAAAATGGTTATTGAAATACCTACTATTACTGTATATCAAATACATGGGGCAGAATTACTGCCTGCCATTGACACCAGCTACCTGCACTGTAAATCTGCAACAGTTTACTTACCACTGTTTCTAGTAATGCATTGTAAATTCTAGAAATGCAGCATGTTACTGTAGACAAGTGTTCCAGTAATATGCTGTGCATTTGTGTTTCAGTAGATTTGATGCGATAATGATAAATGGAACGGTAGCCAGTAGGTTACTGTAAATTACTGGCAGCACAGAAGCGGCAGGTAGCATAGCGGTTAGAGCTTTGCGCCAGTAATCAAAAGGTTACTGGTTTGAATCCCTAAACCGACTAGGTGAAAAATCTGCTGACTGTACTGAGCAAGGCTCATTTTTACTTTTAAAAACAAAAAAGGTAATATAGCATGCGCTCTTATCCTGTCGGTGTGTGCAAACATTAGTATTAGTATTGTGCTAGAGTTGAGTCTATTGGTAAAGGATGGTAGGGTCCCAGGGGGGCTGATGGAGTGGTAATGGAGTGTGTAATGTCCCTGTTACCGAGACTGGTGACGTGGTGGTTTCCATGGTGAGGGGACAGAAGGCGGGGCTGTCGAATTGGTAACCCAAACACAGATGAAGGATACATCAGAGTCAGCAGACACCCTCATGCACATTGTCCTCCGACGATTATCCCTCTAATCTGTTAGAAACCGGTCTGTAACCCCCTCTGGGTGCGTCCAAATGGCACCCTATTCCTTATGAAGTGCACTGGTAGTGGTCAAAAGTAATGGACTATGTAGGGAGTAGGAAGCCATTTGGACGTAACGTCTGTCTGCCCCCAGGACCATACAATTACCCAATTGGCAATTACAAGCAATAAACTGGTTATACAATGTAAAAAGCATTTTCCACATCCATTGTTACATTGGTACATTCATCTTAATCAGACTTAATGATGGTTAATATTTCAGCACCATGCATACATGGACCAATATTTTCTCTTATTGAACGTTCTGACCCCAAAGCGTGGAGCGCAGGCCACGTAGCATATTTCTGTTACACTGAGCACCATGCTCGCTCCTATTACGCACAACCATAATGTCAGAGACATAGGGCTGTATCACAACCGGCCGTGATTGGGAGTCCCATAGGGTAGTACACAATTGGCCCAGCGTCGTCTGGGTTTGGCCGGTGTAGGCTGTCATTGTAAATAAGAATTGTTCTTAACTGATTTGCCTTGTTAAATAATATTTAAAAAAAATAGGACACAGACACACAGAACTCCGACATAACACAGGAAATATGAATTAAATAAACAGAACTTCTCCTTCATTAGTCTTGCGAACATTCATGTGCACTATAAACATTGGGCCCACTTAGAGCAGGGTATGAAATGGTTGGCTAAATGGAAATGTATTATAGGCCTATGAAACAGAAATGACTGTTGAAATTAACAGTACAGTCGTGGCCAAAAGTTTTGAGAATGACACAAATATTAATTTTCACAAAGTCTGCTGCCTCAGTTTGTATGATGGCAATTTGCAAATACTCCAGAATGTTATGAAGAGTGATCAGATGAATTGCAATTAATTGCAAAGTCCCTCTTTGCCATGCAAATGAACTGAATCCCCCAAAAACATTTCCACTGCATTTCAGCCCTGCCACAAAAGGACCAGCTGACATCATGTCAGTGATTCTCTCATTAACACAGGTGTGAGTGTTGACGAGGACAAGGCTGGAGATCACTGTCATGCTGATTGAGTTCGAATAACAGACTGGAAGCTTCAAAAGGAGGGTGGTGCTTGGAATCATTAGTCCTCTGTCAATCATGGTTACTTGCAAGGAAACATGTGCCGTCATCATTGCTTTGCACAAAAAGGGCTTCACAGGCAAGGATATTGCTGCCAGTAAGATTGCACCTAAATCAACCATTTAAGAACCATCAAGAACTTCAAGGAGAGCGGTTCAATTGTTGTGAAGAATGCTTCAGGGCACCCAAGAAAGTCCAGCAAGCACCAGGACCGTCTCCTAAAGTTGATTCAGCTGCGGGATTGGGATTGGGGCACCACCAGTACAGAGCTTGCTCAGGAATGGCAGCAG
This sequence comes from Salmo trutta, assembly GCF_901001165.1. Classification (NCBI taxonomy): domain Eukaryota; kingdom Metazoa; phylum Chordata; class Actinopteri; order Salmoniformes; family Salmonidae; genus Salmo; species Salmo trutta. The sequence goes on along the minus strand of NC_042974.1, from coordinate 50,886,630 downwards.
GCAGGTGTGAGTGCATCTGCACGCACAGTGAGGCAAAGACTTTTGGAGGAAAGGGCAGCAAAGAAGCCACTTCTCTCCAGGAACAACATCAGGGACAGACTGATATTCTGCAAAAGGTACAGGGATTGGACTGCTGAGGACTGGGGTAAAGTCATTTTCTCTGATGAATCCCCTTTCCGATTGTTTGGGGCATCCAGAAAAAAGCTTGTCCGGAGAAGACAAGGTGAGCGCTACCATCAGTCCTGTGTCATGCCAACAGTAAAGCATCCTGAGACCATTCATGTTTGGGGTTGCTTCTCAGCCAAGGGAGTGGGCTCACTCACAATTTTCCCTAAGAATACAGCCATGAATAAAGAATGGTAACTAAGTGGCTCGGGGAACAAAACATCGATATTTTGGGTCCATGGCCAGGAAGCTCCCCAGACCTGAATCCCATTGAGAACTTGTGGTCAATCCTCAAGAGGCGGGTGGACAAACAAAACCCCACAAATTCTGACAAACTCCAAGCATTGATTATGCAAGAATGGGCTGCCATCAGTCAGGATGTGGCCTAGAAGTTAATTGATAGCATGCCAGGGTGGATTGCAGAGGTCTTGAAAAAGAAGGGTCAACACTGCAAATATTGACTCTTTGCATCAACTTCATGTAATTGTCAATAAAAGCCTTTGACACTTATGAAATGCTTGTAATTATACTTCAGTATTCCATAGTAACATCTGACAAAAATATCTAAAGACACTGAAGCAGCAAACTTTGTGGAAATTAATATTTGTGTCATTCTCAACTTTTGGCCACGAATGTACAAGGAAGGAATGATGAAACACTAGCTATATACGCTTATTATTGTTGTAATGGATGTCATATAGATTTACCACATAGGGCCTATATATTTACATGTGTGAAAGCAACAGCAAACATTTCAACAAGAAAAAAAAGCCCCCCCATTGGCAGGAGTGTGGCGAGCGCAAGTGAAGAGCTTCGCATATGGTGTGTCTTCGCCACAGTAATAATTTATTTTAACTGCAAATTCCAAGTACAAGCTTCATAACTAAATAACTAAATGATACATTTCAAGCAATTTTTACATACCAAAAGATCAGTAGGCCTATGTTGGTAATTGTTGCTGGTGAGCCAGCAAATAAAACAGTTAATATTCTTGATTTTATTTAACTAGGCAAGTCAGTTAAGAACAAATTCTTATTTACAATGATGGCCTACCAGAAGGCAAAAGGGATTAAAAATAAATACAAATATAGGACAAAACACATCACGACGAGAGACACCACAACACTACATAAAGAGAGACCTAAGACAACAACATTAGCATGGCAGCTACACATGAAAACACAGCATGGTAGCAACACATGACAACATGCTAGCAACATGGCTGCAGCACAACATGGTATAAAATAGGAACCTTGTAGCAGTCATAAGAGCATGAAATCAGCAGAAGGCAGGTTGATCCTCAACACAGGGGTGCCTTAGGGGTGCGTGCTCAGTCCCCTCTGTTCACCCATGACTGCACGGCCAGCAGTCACTCCAACACAATCATTAAGTTTGCCGATGACACCACAGTGATAGGCCTGATCACCGACAACGATGAGATATCCTATAGGGAGGAGGTCAGAGACCTGGACGGGTGGCGCCAGGACAACAACCTCTCCCTCAACGTGATCAAGACAAAGGAGATGATTGTGGACTACATGAAAAAGGGGACCGAGCACGCCCCTATTTTCATTTTACGAGGCTGTGGTGGAGCAGGTTGAGAGCTTCAAGTTCCTTGGTGTCCACATCACCAACAAACTAACATGGTCCAAGCACACCAAGACAGTCGTGTAGAGGGCACGACAACACCTATTCCCCCTCCGGAGACTGAAAAGATTTGGCATGGGTCCTCAGATCCTCAAAAGGTTTTATAGCTGCATCATCGACAGCATCCTGACCGGTTGCATCACTGCCTGGTATGGTAACTGCTCGGCCTCTGACCGCAAGGCACTACAGAGGGTAGTGCGAACGGCCCAGTACATCACTGGGGCCAAGCTTCCGGCCATCCAGGACCTCTATACCAGGCGGTGTCAGAGGAAGGCCCCAAATATTGTCAATGACTCCAGCCACCCTCATAGACTGTTTTCTCTGCTTTCGCACGGCAAGCGGTACCGGAGCGCCAAGTCTAGGTCCAAGAGGTTTTTAAACAGCTTCTACCCCCAAGCCATAAGACTCCTGAACATCTAATCAAATGGCTACCCAGACTATTTGCATTGCTCCCCCCCCCATTATTTTACACCGCTGCTACTATCTGTTATCATCTATGCATAGTCACTTTAATAGCTCTACCTACATGTACATATTACCCCGTACCGGTACCCCCCCTGTATTTAGTCTCGCTATTCTTATTTTACTGCTGCTCTTTAATGACTTGTTGCTTTTGTTTCTTATTCTTATCTGTATTTTTTTTAAACTGCATTGTTGGTTAGGGGCTCGTAAGTAAGCATTTCATTGTAAGGTCTACACCTGTTGTATTCTTCGCATGTGACTAATAACGATTTGATTTGAGTCCCATTGCGTTAGGTCTTGGTCCGGTGGTTTAAGCATGTCCCTGTTTAGGTCACCTAACAGGACAAATTCAGACTTGGTGTAAAGGGCCAGGAGAGAGCTTAGGGTATTTAGGGTACAGGCCAGTGCTGATGGTGGCCGATAACACCCAGCATCAGTCAACAAAGTTTAATGTGTAAAACCAGCAAATCAAATTGTTTTGGGACAGACTTGGAGACAGTCAAGCATAAAAGATTGCCACTCCATCACCTTTGGAAGATCTGTCCTGCCGAAAAAGGTTATAACCAGAAAGGTTAACATCAGTGTTCAAAACACTCTTCCTTAACCACGTCTCTGTAATGACCTATACCAGACGGTGAACAGATCGCCAATTGGAATCCAAGCAACAGGAGTAGGTGTCACACCCACTTGGGAGAAGTTTTTTTCGGGAGGCTAACATAGCTGGTAAGTCTCTGTCCGTCTTTTCCATGTAGAAAAGGACGTCGTTAGCTAGCCATATCTTTTCAGTGTTGGTGAATGGTCCTTTACGACATCCAAACAAAGTTCTCCTGTGGCTGTTGTATTTTGGGGATTCTGCAGAGGTTGTCTTCTCTGCACAGATGGAGGGGGCTTCATAAGCCAAACAATGTTTGGAGCTGCATGTCTCTGGATGTGTGTAGAGTAATCCACACTGACTCCATGCCACAAAATGAGTGACAGGTGGGGGGAGGTATGGAGGGGGAGGGTTGTCTGGTTTGACCCTAGCTAGCAGCAGGTGCATCAGTTCCCAGTGAGACCATCTGTAGAAGATTCACCCACTTACCACCTCCTACACAACCCATAGGACTGTCTCCACTTACCTCCTCCTACACAACCCATAGGACTGTCTCCACTTACCACCTCCTACACAACCCATAGGACTGTCTCCATTTACCACCTCCTACACAACCCATAGGACTGTCTCCACTTACCACCTCCTACACAACCGATAGGACTGTCTCCACTTACCACCTCCTACACAACCCATAGGACTGTCTCCACTTAGCTCCTCCTACACAACCCATAGGACTGTCTCCACTTAGCTCCTCCTACACAACCCATAGGACTGTCTCCACTTACCACCTCCTACACAACCCATAGGACTGTCTCCACTTACCACCTCCTACACAACCCATAGGACTGTCTCCACTTACCTCCTCCTACACAACCCATAGGACTGTCTCCACTTACCACCTCCTACACAACCCATAGGACTGTCTCCACTTAGCTCCTCCTACACAACCCATAGGACTGTCTCCACTTACCACCTCCTACACAACCCATAGGACTGTCTCCACTTACCACCTTCTACACAACCATAGGACTGTCTCCACTTACCTCCTCCTACACAACCATAGGACTGTCTCCACTTACCTCCTCCTACACAACCATAGGACTGTCTCCACTTACCTCCTCCTACACAACCCATAGGACTGTCTCCACTTACCACCTCCTACACAACCCATAGGACTGTCTCCACTTACCACCTCCTACACAACCCATAGGACTGTCTCCACTTAACTCCTCCCAAACAATACAGAAAGTATGTCTCCTGTCAGAATCCTTCAAAATCCTTGTCCAAAGGCAGATATTTCAGTTGGTTTACGTCTTGTAAACACACTCCATCGATACACCAATTACATATACACAACAAACTTCCCTCTTTTTTCTCCCGCCTTCATTCCTCTCTCTTCCTCCCTCCCTCTCTTTTAGTGCCATGGGTATGAGTATTAGCTGAGGCTGCATCAAAGCTGCTCTGTGGGGTTGAGGGATGGTCAGACATCACGAGACAGACGGAGTAATGTGATCTCACTGTACCATACACTCATCTCTCTCTCTCTAGAGGCTGAAGGATGAGATAGAAGAGGTGACGAATGAAATTGACAACCTGGGCATTACCAAAGAGAGGTATGATCTGTATGTGTTTCCATGTCTGTGATTGTGTATCACTCAACTGAGGATTGTGTGTGTGTACACTGTGTGCGTTCTACCCTTTGTGTGGTGATGGCTTTGGGTGTAGCAAAACTGCCCCTCCCTGCCTTCAGGCTATGCTCAAACTCTACACCCCAACCTAGCACTCTGTTCTGCCACCTGTGGTCTCAAGGGCCATCCCACCCCAAGCCCACCCCCTGAAAAATAAATAATAGTTGCACTTGTCTTTTCCTACTAGCACTTTGCTGATAACTTTTTATTGAGGAAAAAGATATGTGTGGCTGTGATATGTGTGGCTGTCTTACCTAGCTATCATCAGATGAATGCACTAACTGTAAGTCGCTCTGGACAAGAGCGTCCGCTAAATTACTCAAATGTAAAAAAAAAAAAAATTGGGAGGGGGAGAAGAATCATCCTTAGTGAAGTGTCCCCAGACTCCCCACCCACTAACCCATGGTATTGGTAATGATGTCAGTGATCGGGTGTCTGTGTGTGTCTCCTTGAAGAGTGATTGGTCTGGGCCAGTGGTTGCCCCGATGCTATAGACACCTAAATGAGTTAATGGGGCTGTTAATTGAGGGATGGTGTTAATAACATGTATGAAGTGTGTGTATAAATGGTTTACAAAGATTTCTGTCTGTTGTGAAGGTAATTGGAATTGTGTTTTGAAGGTCCTATGTAGTGTTTAGGTAGGCTCTATGAATGTGTTCTACAGACTTCTTAACTGGGTTTTGTCTGTAGAAAAAGCATGCAGAGAAACAAGCAGGTGTCCATGGGCCGTAAGAAGTTCAACATGGACCCCAAGAAGGTGAGGGAGAAACCCAATGGCAAACTAGCCCCTAACCCCCACTCTGTGCTGTGGTTGGGGTTCTGTGTTTTGATTGGCTGTGTGTACCATCAATCAGGGGATCCGGTTTTTGATTGACAGCGGTCTGCTGAAGAACACCAGCGATGACATTGCCCAGTTCCTCTATAAAGGGGAGGGGCTTAACAAGACCGCCATCGGAGACTATCTGGGGGAGAGGTGAGAAACGGGTGGGTGGGCGGGGGGGGTGAGCAATATTGAGTGAGAAAGGGAGAGAGAGATTGATGGATGACCTCTTAAGTGTGTTAATGCATTCTCAACTCAGTGATATTGATTTGGCCCATCCTCCCTAGACAGACACGCACACACACATTGGCCACAGAAAGGAGGTCAGTATTAGGAGATTATAGATTATATTTGGGTTTCTGTTTGCAGAGCTGTTCTCTGAGAAATCTCACAGAAACGTTTTGAAAAAAGGAGAAACGGAATGAACAGGAAACGCAAATTTTTGTTTTTAAAACGTTTAATTACAGTATTCCCTACTGAACATGACCCTGATCTATTCAGTTTTATGGCCATAAACTTGAATACTGTCTGTTGGTATGCGTTTTCTGTAGAAATGACTTCAATCTTGAGGTTCTACATGCCTTTGTGGAGCTGCATGAATTCACAGACCTCAACCTGGTCCAGGCCCTCAGGTAACACACACACACACACACACATCTCTCTTGCACGCATGCACACACGCACACACACACTCCCTTATGATTGCATGTCCTCTCACCCAGGCAGTTCCTTTGGAGTTTCCGGTTGCCAGGCGAAGCTCAGAAGATCGACAGGATGATGGAGGCGTTTGCCCAGAGATACTGTCACTGTAACCCTGGGGTCTTCCAGCACAGCGGTATAGAAAGGCCACCATTTTCTCTCTCTCTCACACACACACACACACACACACACACACACACACACACACACACACACACACACACACACACTAACCTTCCCGTCCCTCTCTGTGCTCCAGATACGTGTTATGTGTTGTCATTTGCTGTGATCATGCTGAACACCAGTCTCCATAACCCCAATGTGAAGGACAAACCCTCCCACCAGAGATTCAGCGCCATGAACAGAGGAATCAACGATGGAGGTGACCTGCCCGAAGACCTACTCAGGGTAACTATCACTTTCTCCATCCCTCTGTCCTTTTATAAAGCTCTCTCTCTTCCCCTCCCTTTATCTATACCTCTTGTCTCTTCCACCCTCTATCCATACAATACTAGAGGTTGAGGACCTGGTCACACATGAGAAACCATCCTGTGTTTGCAGCAAACGTCTGTCTATATACAGTGTCGTAACGATGTGCAAATAGTGAAAGTAGAAAAAAGAAAATGAACCAACATAAATATGGGTTGTGTTTACAATGGTGTTTGTTCTTCACTGGTTGTCCTTTTCTTGTGGCAACATGTCACAAATCTTGCTGCTGTGATGTCACACTGGTATTTCACCCAATACATCAATTAAAATAAAATGTTATTGGTCACATACACATACATCAATTAAAATAAAATGTTATTGGTCACATACACATACATCAAATAAAATAAAATGTTATTGGTCACATACACATATTTAGCAGACGTTATTGTGGGTGTAGCGAAATGCTTCTGTTCCTAGCTCCAACATCGCAGTAGTACAGCGCCCTCCACTAATAATGGCACCCTTGGTAAATATGAGCAAAATATGAGAAAAAAAATGTCTTGTTTATCCTCTTGGTCTTTCATTCAAAAATATTCACATAAATCCAAAATGTAATTAAAGTAAACAAAAAATGTAATCATAAAACACACATTTTTCTCAAATGTGTGTGCCACAGTTATTGGCACCCTTCATTCAATACTTTGTGCAAGCTCCCTTTGCCAAGATAACAGCTCTGAGTCTTCTCCTATAATGTGTAATGAGGTTGGAGAACACATGGCAAGGAATCTCCTCTTTAGCACATCCCATCGATGTGCTCCCTCTGCTGTCTCCTGAAGTCCACGATCAGCTCCTTCGTTTTGTTGACGTTGAGGGAGAGGTTATTTTCCTGGCGGAGTGGGAGTTTATCAAAATTGGATTTGTTTTTGAATTCTTTGTGGATCTGTGTAATCTGAGGGAAGTATGTGTCTCTAAGGTCATACATTTGGCAGGAGGTTAGGAAGTGCAGCTCAGTTTCCACCTCGTTTTGTGGGAAGTCTCTCTTTCTCAATATCTCTCCATGTCTCTCTCTCTTCTCTCGTCTCTCTCAATTCAATTTGCTTTATTGGCATGACGTAACAATTTACATATTGCCAAAGCGTACTTTGGAGATTAAGTGATACATTTACAATATTAAGATAATAATAATCAAGATTGTCAACGGTACAATGAGTAACAACAATAATGAAGCGTAAAAATAACCATACAATTGACAATAACATAGAGGACATGTGCAGGTTGGTTGGTCTGTCAGACACTGTCCCTCATTTTATGGCAGCTATGTAGTGCGCTGCCAACCCACAGCGCTCTGCGTCCTCCCCCAACAGGATGGGTAGCCTATTCTCATCAGAGAGGTCTTTGAAACCTTGAATAAGGAAATTACACTTTGTTTTATATTTTGGACATTTTGTCAGGAAATACAGCTCTGTCTCAGGTTCTGCTGTGGTGTAGTGGTTGCACAGCCTTTTCTCTACACGGAGCCAGGTTTCCTGTGTCCACCCTTCCCAATGACAAGGCTGTGCTCATCGAGCATGTACTTTGTAAAGATTTTAATCAGTCACCATGGTCAAATAGTTTGCCATGGTGCCAGATAGCACTGATTTGTGCTTGTGTTTTTGGTCTAATTCCCTGAGATCTGGATCTTCTCTGGAAAATGAATTATTTTTGTCTTTTTTGGGTGTACTGCCAGGGCCCAGGTCTGGCAGTACTGCTGTAGCAGGTCCAGACTCTGCTGTAGGCCATGTGCTGTGGGTGACAGCAGGCACAGGTCATCTGCAAAGTGCAGGCGTTTAACCTTTCAATTGTGGAGACTAACACCAGGGGCTGAGGATTTTTCTAGAATACCACTATTGATGTAAATATTGAAGAGCGTGGGGCTCAGATTGCAAACCTGGCAAAGGCTAAAGAATTGTTATTTTCTTACCTATTTTGATGCTGCGCGTATTGCCAGTTTTAATAATGTCATATGTTTTACCCCCTACACCACCTTCAATAACTTTGTAGAACAGACCTGTAGGCAAAATAGAATCATATGCATTTTGGAAGTCGATAAAGCAAGCGTACATTTTGGTGTTATTTTGGTGGACATGTTTATCTATCAGGGTGTGTAGGGTGTAAATAGGATTGGTCATGTAATGTTTTGGTATGAATTGAATTTGGCTTTTACTCAAGACATTGTGCTTATTAAGGAAGTTTAGAACTCTTGCATTTATAATACTACAGAAAACCTCCCTCAAATTATTGTTCACACAAATGCGTCTGTAATTGTTAGGGTCAAATATGTCTCTGTTCTTAAAGATTGGGGTTATGTGTCCTTTATTCCAGATGTCAGGAAAATAACCTACAGTCAGGATCAAATTAAACAGTTTTAATATAACCAATTGAAATTTTGCACTAGTGAATTTGAGCATCTCATTTAGGATGCCATCAGGTCTGCATGCTTTTTTTAAATTTAAGGGCCTGAAGTTTCTTAGAGCTCCTGGTCAGACACTGGGGATTCCAATGGATTTTTATTGTTCTTTATAGCTTTTTCTAATCCATTCAATTTCTCATGAATTTGGCATTGCTCTGTGTTTGCATCAGTTTGAATGGTGTTGTAGTGTTTTAAAATGGGTTGTCCATATGTCACCATTTTTGTATTGCTAATTCCTCTAGTTTCATTTTTTTTTGGGGCGTTTTCCAATTTTGCCCAAAAATGTTTGTTCATGCACTACTCAATTAGTGTCAGCTGCTTGCTGTTGTACTGGGCTTTTTTGGTTCTGAGCGTATGTTTATAGAGTTTTAGTCTCACAGTAATAAGGCGTAAGGAGTAATTCACCATTATTTGGGTCTCTGTGCTTTTGGTTTGATAGTGTTGTCATCTGTGGTCTTTTTTGGTTTGTTTTTTTATAAATCCAGTTGTGCTTCTTTTGCCGTTTGCCTGACTATATTGTTGATGTTTTTTTTACTGACAGATTGATGCCTTCTTTACTGTGAGTGGATGTGGTTTCCAGAAAGTTATCTAAAAGTGTTTAGATTTATCTTTCTCCATCTCTCTCTCTCCATACCTTTCTATCTCTTTCCATCTCTCTTTCCAAATCTCTCTCCCTCCATATCTCTCTCCCTCCATATCTCTCTCCCTCCATATATCCCTCTCCATATCTCTCTCCCTCCATATCTCTCTCCCTCCATATCTCTCTCCCTCCATATCTCTCTCCCTCCATATCTCTCTCCCTCCATATCTCTCTCCCTCCATATCTCTCTCCCTCCATATCTCTCTCCCTCCATATCTCTCTCCCTCCATATCTCTCTCTCTCCATATCTCTCGCTCTCCATATCTCTCGCTCTCCATATCTCTCGCTCTCTCGCTCTTTCTCTCTCTCTATATATCGCTCGCTCTCTATATCGCTCTCTCGCTATATATCGCTCTCTCTATATCACTCTATATCGCTCTCTCGCTCTATATCACTCTATCGCTCTCTCGCTCTATATCACTCTATATCGCTCTCTCGCTCTATATCGCTCTCTCTATATTGCTCTCTCTATATCGCTCTCTCGCTCTCTCTCTATATATCCCTCTCTCGCGCTCTCTCTCTATATATCGCTCTCTCTATATATCGCTCTCTCTATATATATCGCTCTCTCTCTCTCTATATATCGCTCTCTCTCTCTCTATATATCGCTCTCTCGCTCTCTATATATCGCTCGCTCTCTCTCTATATATCGCTCTCTCGCTCTCTATATATCGCTCTCTCGCTCTCTCTCTATATATCGCTCTCTCGCTCTCTCTCTATATATCGCTCTCTCGCTCTCTCTCTATATATCGCTCTCTCGCTCTCTCTCTATATATCGCTCTCTCGCGCTCTCTCTATATATCGCTCTCTCGCGCTCTCTCTATATATCGCTCTCTCGCGCTCTCTCTATATATCGCTCTCTCGCTCTCTCTCTATATATCGCTCGCTCTCTCGCTCTCTCTCTATATATCGCTCGCTCTCTCGCTCTCTCTCTATATATATCGCTCGCTCTCTCGCTCTCTCTCTATATATCGCTCTCTCTCTATATATCGCTCTCTCGCTCTCTCTCTCTCGCTCTCTCTCTATATATCGCTCTCTCGCTCTCTCTCTATATATCGCTCTCTCTCTATATATCGCTCTCTTTCTATATATCGCTCTCTCTCTATATATCGCTCTCTCTCTATATATCGCTCTCTCTCTATATATCGCTCTCTCTATATATCGCTCTCTCTCTATATCGCTCTCTCTCTATATATCGCTCTCTCTCTATATATCGCGCTCTCTCTATATATCGCTCTCTCGCTCTCTCTCTATATATCGCTCTCTCGCTCTCTCTCTATATATCGCTCTCTCGCTCTCTCTCTATATATCGCTCGCTCGCTCTCTCGCTCTCTCTATATATATCGCTCTCTCGCTCTCTCTATATATATCGCTCTCTCTCGATATATCGCTCTCTCTCGATATATCGCTCTCTCGCTCTCTCTCGATATATCGCTCGCTCTCTCTCTATATATCGCTCTCTCGCTCTCTCTCTATATATCGCTCTCTCTCTATATCGCTCTCTCGCTCTCTCTATATATATCGCTCTCTCGCTCTCTCTCTATATATCGCTCTCTCGCTCTCTCGCTCTCTCTCTATATCTCGCTCTCTCTCTATATATCGCTCTCTCTATATATCGCTCTCTCTCTATATATCGCTCTCTCTCTATATATCGCTCTCTCTCGATATATCGCTCTCTCTCGATATATCGCTCTCTCTCGATATATCGCTCTCTCTCGATATATCGCTCTCTCTCGATATATCGCTCTCTCTCTCGCTCTCTCGCTCTCTCTCTCGCTCTCTCGCTCTCTCTCTCGCTCTCTCGCTCTCTCTCTATATCGCTCTCTCTCTATATATCGCTCTCTCTATATATCGCTCTCTCTATCGCTCGCTCTCTCTATCGCTCGCTCGCTCTATATATCGCTCGCTCGCTCTCTATATATTTCTCTCTATCTATCTATCTATCTATCTATCTATCATCTCTGTGTGTGTATATATATCTCCATCTCTCTCTCGCGCTCTCTGTAGAACCTGTATGAGGGTATAAAGAACGAACCCTTTAAAATTCCAGAGGATGATGGGAATGACCTCACACACACTTTCTTCAACCCTGACCGGGAGGGCTGGCTACTCAAACGAGGTGAGAGAGTCAACTTTGCTGTAAAAGTCTTATAGAGCACAGGACAGCAAGCTTTATTGATGCTTCCACTCCCTCAGATGGACAGATGCAGAACTACACTCTCCTGTTTGGTCTTCTCATTCATGCCAAGAATATAGCGTATATAATGAGTATAAACATATATAATGTGTATAAGTATTTATGGCTCAATGTAGTTTGTCTTTGTTTTTTTTCTTCCTCATTTGTTTTGGGGGATTTTGGTCTCCAGGAGGTATGTAAATATGTATTTATGGATTGGAAGCCTGACGCCTTGATCACACCAACAGCGTCATTTTGGTACACTAGAAGTACATTCATTTCCAATGGAACATATGCGTCAAACTGTATGTGTAGACGGCTTGACAGAAATGGTAGCAGAAGGTGAATGTTGAACTATTGTTGCATACATATCCAGATGATGCTGCTTACTATTTTGCGTAATAACGCTATCGGTGTGATCAAGGCGTTAACCTCCTCAGCCTGTATGTGCTTTGCTTCTTGGTGCTGCTTCCCATACTCTGCCATGCAACCCATGGTTTTGTCCAATGAAAATCTACTGTTAACTATGATTTCATTATAAAGAATGAAATGGTGTTTAATTGTTGGTAATATGTGATTTATCTGCTTTTTAATCTGTGCACGATGTCATTGAATTCAACGCAAACAACATTTAAACCTAACCCTACCATCCAATCAGTATGTCAACAATAGAGATATATAGAGGACTCTAGTGCTCAAAAGCCCGTTGCAGCATGGGCAGGGCAATTGAGGACTTTTACCATTTTGAAGTAGTCAACTGGGTTGGACTTCCTATGGGTTAAAAAAATGATCACAATTCCATCCGGGTCATCAGGAGGGATCAGCTAATGAATTATACTTGTGAGCAAATATTCCATAACTGCAGGTGGCAGTAAATCGGCAACCTTTATACCTGTTCAAACAACACACTCCAGGTGGCATTATGCACCTTTTCAGTTTTAGCAACTCACAGATGTAGTAGTAGTAGAAGAAGAAAATGTACTACTTCAAAATGGAGATGGCCTCAATGGCACTGCCTGTGCACTTATAGATGCCATAATGGGACAGATACAAAGAAGAGTCCTCTATCATTCTGTATGATCTCAACTAATGCATTGCATTCATGGTTGACTTTGTTGCCATCATGCTGTGTCTTCTGAGAAGCATGACTTCATTAAAGACTACCTGGAATGCGTCTATAGCCTCCTGCCTGATCCTGGCTGATGTCTGTGCTGCCATCTGTCTGTCTGGACTGTCTAGGGGCACCTTTTTTAATCTGTGGATTTTGCTTGTTCTAACCCATTCATCTTATGGATCCTGATTGAACTCTGACCTTTAACCCCCTCAGGAGGGCGTGTGAAGACGTGGAAGAGAAGATGGTTCATCCTCACAGACAACTGCCTGTACTACTTTGAGTTCACTACTGTGAGTTGCTCTCTTTCTATTCCTCTCTCTTTTTCTGTTATGCTTTTTTTGCCATTACATGCAATGTACCAGTTGTGAGCTTTAATGCTCTCGCTGTGCTTTCTCTCTTCTCGTTTCTCACTCCTCCCTCCCTCCAGGATAAGGAGCCTAGGGGTATCATCCCTCTGGAGAATCTGAGTATTAGAGAGGTGGACGACTCCAAGAAACCAGTAAGTTACTTCCTTTCTCTCTCCCTCTTTTCCTGTGCTCTTTCTCCCTGTTTCCTTTTAAAAGCCTCTGAGTCACATCGATCTCTCTCCCTCGCTTTCTCTCTCTCTCTCTCAGAACTGTTTTGAGCTGTTCATCCCGGACCACAGGGATCAGGTGATCAAGGCATGTAAGACCGAGGCGGACGGACGTGTTGTCGAGGGCAACCACACTTTCTATCGAATCTCCGCCCCCACAGCCGAGGAAAAGGAGGAGTGGATCACCAGCATAAAGTGAATTCTTGGTGGTGTCCCAATAACCTCTCATTCTTCCTGAAGTGTATATGCATTCAAAAAAAGCACCATTGGATTTGTGTAGGCATGCGCTAGAGGGACTTTCCATATACAGTTGAAGTCGGAAGTTTACGTACACCTTAGCCAAATACATTTAAACTCAGTTTTTCACAATTCCTGACATTTAATCCAAGTAAAAATTCCCTGTCTTTGGTCAGTTAGGATCACCACTTTATTTTAAGAATGTGAAATGTCAGAATAATAGTAGAGAAGGATTTATTTCAGCTTTTATTTATTTCATCACATTCCCAGTGGGTCAGAAGTTTACATGCACTCAATTAGTATTTGGTAGCATTGCATTTAAATTGTTTAACTTGGGTCAAACGTTTTGGGTAGCCTTCCACAAGCTTCCCACAATACGTTTGGTGAATTTTGGCCCATTCCTCCTGACAGAGATGTTGTAACTGAGTCGGGTTTGTAGGCCTCCTTGCTCGCACATGCATTTTCAGTTCTGCCCACATTGTCTATAGGATTGAGGTCAGGGCTTTGTGATGGCCACTCCAATACCTTGACTTTGTTGCCATTTTGCCACAACTTTGGAAGTATGCTTGAGGTCATTGTCCATTTGGAAGACCCATTTGCGATCAAGCTTTAACTTCCTGACTGATGTCTTGAGATGTTGCTTCAATATATCCACATAATTTTCCTCCCTCATGATGCCATCTATTTTGTGAAGTGCACCAGTCCCTCCTGCAGCAAAGCACCCCCACAACATGATGCTGCCACCCCCGTGCTTCATGGTTGGGATGGTGTTCTTCGGCTTGCTAGCATCCCCCTTTTTCCTCCAAACATGACGATGGTCATTATGGCCAAACAGTTCTATTTTTGTTTCATCAGACCAGAGGACATTTCTCCAAAAAGTATGATCTTTGTCCCCATGTGCAGTTGCAAACCGTAGTCTGGCTTTTTTATGGCGGTTTTGGAGCAGTGGCTTCTTCCTTGCTGAGCGGCCTTTCAGGTTATGTCTCTATAGGACTAGTATTACTGAGGATATAGATATTTTTGTACCGGTTTCCTCCAGCATCTTCACAGGGCCCTTTGCTGTTGTTCTGGGATTGATTTGCACTTTTCGCACCAAATTACGTTCATCTCTAGGAGACAGAACGTGTCTCCTTCCTGAGCGGTATGATGGCTGCGTGGTCCCATGGTGTTTATACTTGCGTACTATTGTTTGTACAGATGAACGTGGTACCTTCAGGTGTTTGGAAATTGCTCCCAAGGATGAACCAGACTTTTGGAGGTCTAAAAAACTATTCTGAGGTCTTGACAGATTTCTTTTGATTTTCCCATGATGTCAAGCAAAGAGGCACTGAGTTTGAAGGTAGGCCTTGAAATACATCCACAGGTACACCTCCAATTGACTCAAATTATGTCAATTAGCCTATCAGAAGCTTCTAAAGCCATGACATAATTTTCCTCAAATTTTCCAAGCTGTTTAAAGCCACACTTCTGACCCACTGGAATTGTGATACAGTGAATTAGAAGTGAAATAATCTGTCTCTAAACAATTGTTGGAAAAATTACTTGTCATGCACAAAGTAGATGTCCTAACCGACTTGCCAAAACTATAGTTTGTTAACAAGAAATTTGTGGAGTGGTTGAAAAACTAGTTTTAATGACTCCAACCTAAGTGTATGTAAACTTCCGACTTCAACTGTACCAGTCATTTACTTTCAAATCCATTCCGGGAAGTGAACAAGTGCACACTTTGGGAGAAAGGAGAGAGTTTTGGGTCTTATTTGTTTCAAGTCATGTCCTATCCTTCATCTGTATGATCCTGCTCTAGTCTCATGCCCAAAAGTTAAATTCATATTGCTCTCCCCTCTCTTAATGTAGAAAAGGCATCAGCAGGGACCCCTTCTACGAAATGCTGGCAGCCCGGAAGAAGAAGGTGTCTGCCCTGACAAGTCTGTAGGAAGGACCCATGCTCCAGCACTTCAGCAGGAGGAGCAGGCCTCACTCTATTCTACAGCCCCGTGTTTGTGCCCATGGACCTGAACTAAAGGAACCATGGAACTGTATACACAAGAAAGCAGAAGATCCCCAAAGCCTGTTGAAAGTCTAGGTGGACGCTGTCATCATATTGATCTTGCGTTCTTCAGATTCACAAACACTCGAGGGGAAAGATTATGAAGGGGCACAGGGTTGGGACAGGAATGCAGGGAGGATTAGATGTCCTTTTTCAGTGCCCTCTACAGGAAGTTACATAGTGCAATATTATGCTTTGATAAAAATGAACAGAGGAGGGCAACATGAACCTATTTTTACACAAACCTCTTTTTCTGAGGGTTCTTGTCATAGTGCTGGTGTAACTACAGAACATTTCTTTCTGAATGGTTCTCATAACAAACCACCACTGTTTCTCCTCTCTCTCTGTCTCTCTCTGTCTCTCTCTGTGTCTCTCTGTGTCTCTCTGTGTGTGTCTCTCTCTGTCTCTGCTTCTCTCTTTCTTTGGTTCCATGTTTGTTTAAATGTGTCCAGGTAATTGGTAGGAATTGCCAGGGACTGACCTCACGATGCAATATCACGCTACTTAGGTGCCGATACGATATGTATTGAGATTCGATATTCCAAACATATTTCTCAGGATATGTCTGCTGCAGAGGGACAAGAGAGCCATGAGATAACGAGTTTTGATCAGTCATGGAAATGAAATTGCTGAAAACAAAATGGCTCCCTATTTCAAACGAAGATGGAGAACAAGCTATAAATGAGTTTTGGTGCAGGTAAAGCCAACTAGCGCAACAATAATATTGCCATATTGTCAAAACGATATGATGCATCATCAAAAATAATATCCCGATATGTAACCGTACCGATTTTATTCCCGCATCCCTAGTAATTGGGCTGTGTCAGTGAGCCAGGGTTTGAGATATGGGAGCTGGGTCGGCAGAATAGTTGCAAAAAACTGTCTACCCAAAGCCTTTCTTTGCCATCACTGTATTAGTTCTGCTCTTCATTTAGTTTTTTTGTGTTGATACCTCTTTTACTGCAACTGCACAGTCACGTGGAAGGAGGAGGAATGGCAGAAGGGGGAGAAAGAAGTCAAGGTGAGAGGTAGACAAAGGATCATAACATCACTTTGTTTCGGGTTGAACTATTCAGTCTTTTATTCTGATATTGTGACAATTTAAAAGTACTTTTGTAGAAGCAGCAATATGTTTGCAGAGAAAGGATTTGGTGAATAAATAAAAGACCTAAGGTCTAAGACCTTATTACAGTGTTATACAGTTATGTGCTGTCTGTTACAAATGTGTTATGATAGAGATGCATCTCTTATGATATCAAAGTGCTCTTTGGAGGGCTGTGACGAAGTTTTTATAATGGCAAATAAATTAATCGACAATTGTTTTGTTCTCAATGTACTGATTATGAAATGCAAGTCAAGATTGAATAATATAAGTTTATTTACCTATAATGCACATAATTTGTTTTTGTATCATGAAGGTTTGTGCTGTTTATACCCTTATTATGCCATCATGTTTTTGTTCATTTGATTTCAGATTACCAAAAATAAATCTCCAATGCTAGTCTAATTTTTCCTTTCTTTGTTTAAGATTTGACTTGGCAAGTGAGGTTAAACTCAGTAAAAACTTTATTTTGACATTGGACATAACCACACTAGACACAGAGACACGGTGATATATGGGCCACGTTTCATAGCACAAGCCTTTTGAGCTGATTGACAGGCAGAACAAAAAGTGTTTGGAATGGGTGAGTTTTTAGGACAACGTTTTGTCAGAAGTTTTGTCTAACTAGCTAGTAAGATTGATGTCTACTGAAAATGCGGGGCTAGCTAGCTAGCAAACAGCTGACAGTGGCTGTCAGAAAACTAGGAGGACATGGAAGGTTGAGAGGGTTGAGTTTTAACAGAATGTCACATTAAAGGCACTAAAATTGAAGCCGGACAAATGGCAGAAATGTATTGCGGGGGAGACCATACAGAAATGTTAAATATTACAGTGCATTCGGAAAGCATTCAGACCCCTTCACCTTTTCCACATGTTACGTTACAGCCTTATTCTAAAATGGATAAAATCGTTTTTTCCCTCATCAATCTACACATAATACCCCCCCCCAAAAAAATGTATTTACATTTTTGCAAATGTATTTCAAAGAAAAAATGGCAATATCACATTTACATAAGTATTCAGACCCTTTACTCAGTACTTTGTTGAAGCACCTTTGTTAGTGAGTACAGCCTTGTCTTGTTGGGTATGACGCTATAAGTTTGGCACATGTATTTGGGGAGTTTGTCCCATTCTTCTCTGCAGATCCTGTCAAGCTCTGTCAGGTTGGATGGGGAGGATTGCTGCACAGCCATTTTCAGTTCTCTCCAGAGATGTTCAAGTCCGGGCTCTCGCTGGGCCACTCAGGGACATTGAGACTTGTCCTGAAGCAACTCCTGCGTTGTCTTAGCTTTGTGCTTAAGTTGTTGACCTGTTGGAAGGTGAACCATCGCCCCAGTCTGAGGTCTTGAGCGCTCTGGACCAGGTTTTCATCAAGGATCTCTCTGTACTTTGCTCCGTTAATCTTTCCCTTGATCCTGACTAGTCCCTCAGTCCCTGCCGCTGGAAAACATCCCCACAGTATGATGCTGCCACTACCATGCTTCACAGTAGTGATGGTGCCAAGTTTCCTCCAGACGTGACGCTTGGCATTCAGGCCAAAGAGTTCAATCTTGGTTTCATCAGACCAGACAATCTTGTTTCTCATGGTCTGAGAGTCCTTTAGGCAAACTCCAAGCGAGATTTCATGTGCCTTTTGAGGAGTAGCTTCCGTCTGGCCTCTCAATCATAAAGGCTTTATTGGTGGAGTACTGCAGAGATGGTTGTCCTTCTGGAAGGTTCTCCCATCTCTACAAAGGAACACTGGAGCTCTATCAGAGTGACCATCGGGTTCTTCCCCTGACCAAGACCATTCTCCCCTGATTGCTCAGTTTGGGCGGCCAGCTCTAGGAAGAGCCTTACTGGCTCCAAACTTCTTCCATTTAAGAATAATGTTCTTGGAGACCTGCAATGCTGCAGAAATGTTTTGGTACCCTTCCCCAGATCTGTGCCTCCACACAATCCGGTCTCGGAGCTCTACGGACAATTCCTTCGACCTCACGGCTTGGTTTTTACTGTGGGAACTTACTCTATATAGACAGGTGTGTGCCTTTCCAAATCATGTCCAATCAATTGAATTGAATCCAATGAAGTTGTAGAAACATCTCAAGGATGATCAATGGAAACCGGATGCACCTGAGCTCAATTTCGAGTCTCATAGCAAAGTGTCTGAATACTTATGTAAATAAGGTATTTCTGTTTTTGTTTTGTCATTATTGGTCATTGTATGTTGATTGAGGAGGATTTTTTTTATTTGATCAATTTTAGAATAAGGCTGTAATGTAACAGAATGTGGAAAAAGTCAAGGGGTCTGAATACTTTCCAAATGTACTGTACATCTTGAATATATTTACATTTTGTTAAATGTATTGTGCAATATATTAGAGTAACAATATGCTAAAATATATTGTGCATAATATATATTTGAGATATATTTTTGGTAATATATAGTGTTGTGACCATATTATACATGTGTTATTCACAATATATTTGAAAATGTATTGATATAGGAATGTTTTTATATCATTGGAACTGTCACCATTCATTGAACGTTTTGAAACTGAACAAAAATATAAACGCAACATGTAAAGTGTTTCATGAGCTGAAAAAGAAAATCCCAGAAATGTTTCATATTCACAAAAAGCTTATTTCTCTCAAATTGTGTGCTCAAATTTCTTTACATCCCTGTCAGTGAGCATTTCTCCTTTACCAAAATAATCCATCAACCTGACAGGTGTGTCATATCAAGAAGCTGACTAAACAGCATGATCATTACACAGGTGCACCTTGTGCTTGGGACAATAAAGGCCACTTAACATGTGCAGTTTGTCACACAACACAATGCAACAGATGCCTCAAGTTTTGAGGGAGCGTGCAATTGGCATGCTGGCTACAGGAATGTCCAACAGAGCTGTTGCCAGATAATTTAATGTTCATTTCTCTATCATTAGCTGCCTCCAATGCCGTTTTAGAGTATTTAGCAGTACATCCAACCGGCCTTACAACCGCAGACCTCGTGTAACCATGCTAGCCCAGGACCTCCACATCTGGCTTCTTCACCTGCAGGATCATCTGAGGTGGTGCTGAAGGGTATTTTTGTCTGTAATAAAGCCCTTTTGTGGGGAAAAACTAATTCTGATTGGCTGAGCCTGGCTCCCCAGTGGGTGGGCCTATGCCCTCCATGGCCCACCTATGGCTGCACCCCTGCCCATTCATGTGAAATCCATAGATTAGGGCCTAATGATTTTTTTTCCAATTGATTGATTTCCTTCTATGAATTGTAGCTCAGTAAAATCTTTGAAATTGTTGTATGTTCCATTTATATTTTTGCTCATTATACTAGATAATATTACTGAGACAATGAATATATATTACAACATACACAATACAACTTTATTATTGTAGTGAATTCAGGGGGTAGCCCCAATTGGGAGTTGAATGCAGGTCCAGTGACTGTCAAGCCAACAGCTGAACGCCAAGAGGCCTGAACCTCTTGACAAGGTTGCTAGGTGTTGGGTTAAGGGCGCTACATTAGCCCCTTCCTCCTCTGATGACCACCATCCCAGTTATGACACCAATGTAGCAAATTCAGGGGGTAGCCCCGACTGGGAGTCGAACCCAGGTCCAGTGACTGTCAAGCCAACAGCTTAACGCCAAGAGGCCTGAACCTCTTGACAAGGTTGCTAGGTGTTGGGTTAAGGGCGCTACATTAGCCCCTTCCTCCTCTGATGACCACCATCCCAGTTATGACACCAATGTAGCAAATTCAGGGGGTAGCCCCGACTGGGAGTCGAACCCAGGTCCAGTGACTGTCAAGCCAACAGCTTAACGCCAAGAGGCCTGAACCTCTTGACAAGGTTGCTAGGTGTTTGGTTAAGGGCGCTACATTAACTTCTTACTCCTCCAATGACCACCATCCCAGTTCTGACACCAGTGTAGCAAATTCAGGGGGTTGCCCTGACCGGGACTCAAACCCTGGTCTAGCAATTGTCAAACTAACACTAACCGTTACGCCAAGAGGTCTGAACCTCCTGATGAGGTCGCTAGGTGTTGGGTTAAGGTCGCAAAAATGTTCAGATGCTTCATTATTGATTGCTTAAAACTGAGAATTCACAAAAAAAGCACTTAAAAAAGGCAGCAGATACACGTTAATATGTTTATTTTTAATAGGCAGCAGATACAAGTTAATATATTAAAATTAATTTGTCCGACAGACAATGAAAGCTCTTACAATATTCGCTACATGTGCACCACCCAGTCAGAACAGTTGGGGAAGTTATGAGGGGAAAAGGGACCAAATTATTTGGGTGAGGCACATGGGCTACTAACAGCCTACTACATAACATACACTTAGTATTACTTTCTTAGCTACCGTATACATATCTACCTGGCATATTACATCATTTATGCAGCAGCATACAAGACATTTTGGGACTCACCTTGTGTTGTGCTCACTTGAACAGGAAGGAGGTGCGGCGGTCCTTCATGGGTAACTTTTGTCACCAAACTTTGTCATCAAAGTCTGGCATTCTCTGGATTTATGGTGCTTTCAAGACAACTGGGAACACAAAAAAAACATAAAAACTGGTTGAATCATGAGGTCAGTGATCTTCAGGTCGAAGCTCTAGGCAGAGTTCCCAACTTGCAATTCCGAGTTGGATGACCATTTAAAAAGTATTTTTTTTCCTGAGTTCCCAGTTGTCTTGATCTCATTGAAGTCTGAGATTTCCCAGTTCCGAGTTTCCAGTTGTTTTGAAAGCGGCAGAAGTCATGCTGGATTGACAGCATGGCCAATGTTGAATGTTTATCCTTTTAAGCTTGGAAAAGAGACCCTTAAACCCAGACTTGGACCACACACCCACTCCACTGAATAGCAGGCTAGTGATTACTATACTTGCAGTTAGCCACTGATTCCTTCCAAACCACTTATTGTTGAATTTGCGATTCCCTACTTGTTGTGTAATATTTATGTCCAATGGCCGATGAGCACCGATATGTTTTATCTATAATTTCTCTTATTTATCTTCATATGACGAGGATGAAAAGGATTTGCCAGTAGATTCCTCCGCAATTCCTCCTTTGGTCGTCTTTCCTTCCAGCTCTCTGCTGCCAATGACTAGAACGAACTGCAAAAATCTCTGATGCTGGAGACTCATATCTCCCTCATTAACTTTAAGCACCAGCTGTCAGAGCAGCTCACAGATCACTGCACCTGTACATAGCCCATCTGTAAATAGCCCATCTATCTACCTACCTCATCCCCATACTGTATTCATTTATTGATCTTGCTCCTTTGCACCCCAGTACCTCTACTTGCACATTCTTCTTCTGCACATCTACCATTCCAGTGTTTAATTGCTATATTGTAATTACTTCGCCACCATGGCCTATTTATTGCCTTAACTCCCTTATCTTACCTCATTTGCACTCACTGTATATAGACTTTTTGTTTTCTTTTGTTCTACTGTATTATTGACTGTATGTTTTGTTTATTCCATGTGTAACTCTGTGTTGTTGTATGTGTCGAATTGCTATGCTTTATCTTGGCCAGGTCGCAGTTGCAAATGAGAACTTGTTCTCAACTAGCCTACCTGGCTAAATAAAGGTGAAATAAAAAAATAAAATATATAAAAGATTGTCAACTTGATTCAAGATGATGACTGCTAGCTTGCTAGCCAAGATTTTGAAAGTTTGATGTTGACATGATTAATCCAATCAAAGCTACGGTAGATATAACATGATTTGACGTCATTTTATCTGTGGCCAATGACCTTAAGCCTTCTTGGATGGGCACTTCTAATGTAACTCTATGGCAGCACCCAAGGGGCTTGAATTTTCGAGCTCTCCCTGTAGATTTTTTCGGTGACGTAGTGTCCCCATGAGTGACAGAACACTGAGCCAATCACGGTGCAACTAGAGAACATTACCAACCCCTACGCTCCGTATTTCCCGCTGGCTGCCCCACCACCACAGAAAGCACTGAGCTAGAATGAAACACCTGCATTTTGGAGCAGCCTTACTCAAGAAAGCAAAAAAGAGACCATGTTTGTATGCGGCTTTATTAACTCAATTATATCTTTTTTTACATTGTTTGCAAAATGATATGTGACACGTTAATAATACCAAAATAACATGCAAAACAGGCACAAGAAAAATGACGGGTCGCCACTGACACGGACCCATAGAGATGTATAGAGAGCCCACTTGCCACTAGATGGGAAAGCCTTCTATGGGCTTTGCTATCACAGAAGCGATCAACGGCAAAGATCAGAGGTGAGCCCTCAATACATTTCTATGGACAGCAGCTGTCATGACATTTCTCCAAACAGCCTTTCTACGTTTGCACGAGAACTAAATTAGGAAACAAGTCAAGATTGGATCATGGAAGCACATGGCTGGTAGAGATATGATTCTGAAAGCAACGCACATGTTGTTTGACAAAGTCGTTTGAGGAGAGCAGCTTGTCTACTCCCATGTTCTTCATCCTCTCCCCTGGAGTCGACCCCCCTCAAAGACGTGGAAGGCCAGTACACCTGCACGCATACACACACACACACACACACACACACACACACACACACACACACACACACACACACACACACGGTTACTTGCTATAGCACTTTGAACCCTGTCTGTCGTGGCTGAGGCTGCTCTAGACATGGAGGCTACACTCTTAGAAAAAAGTGTACTTTGCAGCAGGATAGAATTCTACCAAGAACCGTTTTTGATCAGAAGAACCGTTTTTGGAAGACAACGGTTCTTTGTAATATAAAGAAACGGTTCTTTGATGATTCTTTGGGAGGCAAGAAGGGTATATAATATTTCCCAGCATGCTTTACTGCAGGGAGATTTTCAGAATTGTTTGTTTTACTGTAATATCTGTGTTTTTGCATTTACATGTATTGGTTAATACATTTGATGCTACACATCAGCTGAGATGGTTGTTCCAGTTTAGATGATTGAGGTAGTCTCATTATTCAATGTTTTCTACCCTGCCAATCATTCTGAATGTAGGTGATTAACAATTACACCTGTTGGCTGTTCTAACTCCGGCTGGAATTACACATCACTTTGCAAACCAACATAATGTGAATTGCAGGCCTGATGTGGCCTGTAAACCAGGATATTCCTAGAGTACAAATAGGCCCTGGGACCTTTCTTTCTAAGAGTTTAGAGAGGGACACCGGGTTATACTGCAGGTACACTGTCTGTATGGGAACCATTTACTTTCTACTGATATTCTGGAGTTTGAACAGCCAGCAAGTTACGTTCTGCGTATCAAATTACACCCTATTCCACTTAACAGGGAATAGGGGTGCCATTTGGGAGGCAACCATTGTCATGGAATATTTTGTGCCAACATGAAGGATATTTTTTGCCTAATGCTTTATATGGCTTTGGTTGTTATTAAACTACAATTGCAACCTCATATAGAGTAATTATATACTAACTATACAGTATAGACAATTTGCCAGGTATTAAATAATAAACCCTCTATTTTGTAGAACATCCACCTGGTGGCCAAGTTGCTGGGCAGCCTGGATAAACTAATGGAGCGCTACAGCATGGGTAGCCATGACAACTACCGTGTACATATGTCAACTGAGCCTTCACCTACGCCAGGGTTGAATGGCGCCAGAGGGGATGGCTGCCGTTTTACAGGCTCCTAACCAACTATGCTATTTAGTTAGTTTTTTCGCGGTTTGTAACTTATTTTTTTACATATTTTGAACATAATGTTGCTGCTACTGTCTCTTATCACCAAAAATAACTTCAGGACATCAGAACAGAGATTACTCACCTCGAACTGGACAAAGATTTTTTTCTTTAACGAGTCCGATGCGAAGGATATACTGCTTTGTCGGGAACGGGCGTGAAGAAAATACGGAGAAAAAGGGGGTGGAGGTCGGGCTGCCTTCTGAGAATTTGTTGGCGAGTGAGTAAACCTCCACTACCATCTGTTCTATTGGCCAACGTGCAATCATCGGAAAACAAATGTACAATCAAGACTATCTTACCAATGGGACATTGAATACTGTAATATCTTATGTTTCACTGAGTCATGGCTGAACAACGACACGGATAATATAGAGCTGGCGGGATTTTCCATGCATCGGCAGGACAGAGAAGCTATGTCTGGTAAGACGAGGGGCGGGGGTGTGTGTCTAATTGTCAAGAACAGCTGGTGCGTGATGTCTAATATTAAAGATTATGATAAGCTGTAGACCACACTATCTACCAAGAGTTCTCATCTATATTATTAGTAGTCCTCTATTTACCACCACAAACTGATGCTAAGACCGCACTCAACCAGTTGTATAAGGCCAGAAGCAAACAAGAAAATGCTCATCCAGACGCGGCGCTCCTAGTGGCCGGGGACTTTAATGCAGGCAAACTTAAATACGTTTTACCTCATTTCTACCAGCATGTCACATGTGCAACCAAAGTAAAAACAACTAGACCACCTTTACTCCACACACAGAGATACATACAAAGCTCTCCCTTACCCTCCATTTGGCAAATCTGACCATAATTCTATCCTCCTGATTCCTGCTTACAAGCAAAAATTAAAGCAGGAACTACCAGTGACTCACTCAATACGGAAGTGGTCAGATGACGCGGATGCTACGCTACAGGACTGTTTTGCTAGCACAGACTGGAATATGTTGTATACCACATCAGTCATCGGCTTCATCAATAAGTGCATCGACGACTTCGTCCCAACAGTGACCGTACGTACATATCCCAACCAGAAGCCATGGATTACAGGAAAACATCTGCATCGAGCTAAAGGCTAGAGCTGACACTTTCAAGGAGCGGGACACCAATCCAGACACTTATAAGAAATCCCGCTACGCCCTCAGATGAACCATCAAACAGGCAAAGTGTCAATACAGGATTAAGATTGAATCCTACTACACCGGCTCTGATGCTCATCAGATGTGGCACGGCTTGAAAACTATTACGGATTGCAAAGGGAAACCCAGCCACGAGCTGCCCAGTGACGCGAGCCTATCAGATGAGCTAAATGCCTTTTATGCTCGCTTCGAGGCAAGCAACACTGAAGCATGCATGAGAGCACCAGCTGTTCCGGACGACTGTGTGATAACGCTCTCGGTAGCCGATGTGAGCAAGACCTTTAAACAGGTCAACATTCACAAAGCTGCAGGGCCAGACGGATTACCAGGACGTGTACTCAAAGTGGACCAACTGGCAAGTGTCTTCACTGATATTTTCAACTTCTCCATGACCGAGTCTGTAATACCTAAATGTTTCAAGCAGACCACCATAGCCCCTGTGCCCAAGGAAGCGAAGGTAACTTGCCTAAATTATTAGTACCCGTAGCACTCACGTCGGTAGCCATGAAGTGCTTTGAAAGGCTGTTCATGGCTCACATCAACAGCATCATACCGGACACCCTAGACCCACTCCAATTCGCCTACTGCCCCAACAGATCCACAGATGACGCAATCTCAATCGCATTCATGAAATCAATGAAAGCTGCTATACTGATTGAGTTGCGTCGTGTCCAATGGCAGCATCCAAGCCAAGAATCACCAAGGTTCAATTCCTGATGAAGTTCATTTTATCTTGCGAATTGAAATAATGAGAAATAAGTTGATTTTGGTTGTTTTCTGTGTAGCAGGTAGAACGTCAAGTTGTGTCATACATACCTGGAGGAGTACGTCAGACCTGATGCTGGAGGGAGAGATGTACCTCGCTCTCAGATTCCCTGTACCACTCTGACTAAGGTTAAGAACACACACTCAGGAACCCCCAATGTGTGTGTCGAGGGCTACTATATGTATATAGATGAGGTGCTGCCTCCAGAGATCCCCTACCGTACCTCCACCCAAATGCTGAGATAGGCTTCCTCACCATCATCTCAGAGAAGCTGTTCTGCACTGTGCAGCCCAAAGAGTCAGACGCTGCTGGGGGGAGGAAGGGTGTCCAGAGAGAAGGTATGAGAGACAGACACTGTCACTCCACCTCAAAGCCTTTATTGACCCCCCCCCCCCACTAAATTCCTGACATTGTGTGTGTGTTTTCCCCAACAGGTGAAGGGCATCTTGGATGAGATCTTGGAGAAACTACCAGATGGTTTCAACATGATAGAGGTCATGGGTAAGGTAGAGGAGAGAACTCCCTACATCATTGTGGCCTTCCAGGAGTGTGAGAAGAACTTCCTCACCAAGGAGATCACGCACTCTCTGAAAGAGCTCAGCCTCGGACTCAAGGTATGAGACAGAGTGTGTATGTGTGTGACAATGCATCACAAACTCCATCTTTAAAAAAAAAAATTATTAGTCCACTGTTGATACAGTCCCAAAATGTTTTGCATGTCAGCAGTCAAGTTTTCAAGATATTGGACTTTCAATAAGCAAAGTTTCACCGGCCAAATCATCATGATGATGCAAATACTCCATACACACCTGTTTGTCTAGTCACCTTCACACACACACACACACACACACACACACACACACACACACACACACACACACACACACACACACACACACACACACACACACACACACACACACACAAGCGTATTCCCCCTCAGACACACACCTGGCTATTTACCTGCACACAGACTCTTCACTCATCATGTACCAGTTTCCAATATGTCAATACAGAACTAATGAGAGTTTATTGAATGTACAAAACATCCTGTGCTACAGTTCCTCCTGCTAGTCTATATGTGGTAAATGTTTGTATTTCAATGAAAACACAAAGCAGTAAAAACAGTACAATATCTCAAGCATTGGTAACTAAGGGGTCCGTTTGTACAGCACTGTAGATACATAAACACACAATGTGGCGATGAAGAGTCAGTCACAGGGGTTGGAGTGATGACAAATGTTTCTATGTTTAGAGTTCAACCCTTTATATGGTGTGTGTGTGTGCAGGGGCATGCTGGGACACCCAGACGGGGATGATAGCGGACGCTCGTCTGAAGGAGCTGACCCCCAACATGCCTGTGATCTTCATCAAGGCAGTACCGGTGGACCATCAGGAGACCAAGAACGTGTACAACAAGTGTCCCATCAACAAGACCTGTATGAGGGGCCCCACCATCTGGACCTTCAACCTCAAGACCAAGGAGCCTGCCAAGTGGGTATTAGCCGCAGTCTGCTTCCTGCTCAGTGTGCAACAGAGAGGAGAGAGAGAGAAACACAAAAACAGACTAAAGTACTTTCATCTGAAATACTTTAAATAACAAAAACATCAATGTTGCTAAAAAAAACAATGATAAATATTTACGTCATACATGTCTATTGGAGGGATGTGATGCTGATTACAGTTATCAGTGAGGTAAGAGGATGTGTGGGGGAGAAAGATGTGGGTTGAGCTTGAAAACAGCATGAAAAAACTCCACTGTATCACAGTACATCTTTCTCACTGTTCCTAGGAAGCTCCACTAGAGGGCAACCTGTACCAGCATGGCTAGTACACACATCATAGGCACTGTACAGTACACACCTGCCTGCACGCACAAATACGCTCACACACACACACACACACACACACACACACACAATACCTCAGTGATAACCCTTTGAATGGGAAAGTGAGGTTTGTTTATTGGCGAGTTTCCAGCCTACTGTTAGCACAGTGTAACAATAGAACTCCTGTAGATAAGAAAATCTATCTTTAACGCCTCAGCAATTGTTAGAGCGAGGCTTGTTTTTTCCTCTCCCAGATCACCAGATAGCAGTTAAGTACTTCAACTACAACCACAGCCTTATATAAACCAAGTTTCTCTTTTATTTTTTTTATTTTTTTATCTGGGATCCTGAAAGGACTGATCTCCATAATATATAAATAACTTTTGGATAGCTCATATTCTGAGCTAGCAATTAAAAAAGTATGGTCCACAGATCTTAGTAGATCTGACCAACCCTTTAACTGGAACAGAATATGGAAAAATGACCTTGGCATCCCGTAAGCCGAACCATCAACTTATACATTTTACATTTGTTCACAGACTGTACTTAACACCAAGGAAAAGTTTTACGATTAAATTGGCCCCAACTCCCAACTGTTCATTGTGTCCCTTAAATAAGGCAGGTACATTCCTTAAGATGATGTGGGACTGCCCTGCAGTTAGATGCTTCTAGGACAAAGTAACACAATTCATTTCGAAGTGCATGAATGTAAATATTCAATGCGTTGCATCTGCTATGTTACTTAACGATGATAACTCCTTGAATCTCTCAATTAATCAGAGACAATTACTACTGGCAGGCAGAACTGCTGCTGCTGCAAAACAATGTTGGCTCTTAGATGGCAATCACCTCACTCTCTCCCAATCCGCCAGTGGATACAGTTACTATTAGATGTTATAACATTATAATTAAATCGACAGCGCGAATGACTAGTGAGTGTCAAGGGACAATTGAGGCCTGGACAAATATACTTCACTCTGTAAAGAAAAATCTCAGCTAAAGCCCAACACATACAAATAAACAATCTTTAAAGCTCAACACATATACCGAGTGTAAAAAACCCCATTAGGAACACCTTCCTAATATTGAGTTGCTACCCCTTTTGTCATCAGAACAACCTCAATTCATCAGGGCATGGTCTCTACAAAGTGTCGAAAGCGTTCAACAGGGATGCTGGCCAGTGTTGCCTCCAATGCTTCCCACAATTGTGTCAAGTTAGATGGATGTCCTTTTGGTGGTGGACCATTCTTCATACACATGGGAAACTGTTGAGGATGAAAAACTCCTCCCCCTTTGGCAGTTCTATCTTGACGGAAAATGTTGTAGTTGGGGATGGAAACCTCTGAATTTTTGGTGGCCTTCCTAAGCCAGGATTCAGACACGGCATGGGCATCAGGGTTGGCGGAGTGTGCTAAAGCAGTGAGTAAAACAAACTTAGGGAGGAGGCTTCTGATGTTAACATGCATGAAACCAAGGCTTTTTCAGTTACAGAAGTCAACAAATGAGAGTGCCTGGGGACACGCAGCCGAGTGATCACAGAGTAGGCCGGGAGGTGGGTCTGGCTCAGGGTTAGCTTCGAGGCTGGGTCACTCGGTGGCAGCTAGCTAGCTGTGATGATCAGGAGTAATGGTCCAGGGTTTACGGCAGGAAACCGGCATTGTAGTGGAGAAAACAGTCCGATACAGGCAGGCTAGCAAGTATTATCCAGGCTAAGAAAACGTCTGGTGTCTGTGCAGAAGGTAAAGGCCGCTAGCAGTGGCTAACAATGACTAAATAGCTAGTAGCTAAATAGCTGGTTAGCTTATGATGGCCAGCTACTGATGGAGGTTCTGGCTATAAGGTCTAAAAACATAGCGTATCCATGTCACATTGGGCGAGACGGGTTACTGGAAGGTATATTTGGAAAAGAGATTGTTTGTATACATTTCAATTTATTTTCAAAGACAAAAAATACAAAAAGCAAACGAGAGGACGAAAAACCACGTCTGCACTGCTACGCCATCTTGGTTAACTATTTAGACCAATGAACAAATCAAGATGGTCTGTCATATATGAGCTGTTCTTGCCATAATATGAACTTGCTCATGTACCAAATAGGGATGTCTTCTGTATACCACCCCTACCTCACAACATAACTGATTGGCTCAAACAAATTAAGGAAAGAAATTCCAAAAATTAACAAGGCACACCTGTTAATTGAAATGCATTCCAGGTGACTACCTCATGAAGCTGGATGAGAGAATGCCAAGAGTGTGCAAAGCTGTCATCAAGGCAAAGGGTGGCTACTTTGAAGAATATCAAATATAAATTATATTTTGATTTGTTTAACACTTTTTTGGTTATTACATGATTCCATATGTGTTATTTCATAGTTTGTCTTCACTATTATTCTATAATATAGAAAATAGTAAAAATAAAGAAAAACCCTTGAATGAGTAGGTGTGTCCAAACTTTTGACTGGTACAGTCTGCGTGTGTGTATATATATATATATACTGCTCAAAAAAAATAAAGGGAACACTTAAACAACACATCCTAGATCTGAATGAAAGAAATAATCTTATTAAATACTTTTTTCTTTACATATTTTGTTGTCAGCACATTCAACTCACACAAAAATAATCAATGGAAATCCAATTTAATCAACCCATCGAGGTCTGGATTTGGAGTCACACTCAAAATTAAAGTGGAAAACCACACTACAGGCTGATCCAACTTTGATGTAATGTCCTTAAAACAAGTCAAAATGAGGCTCAGTAGTGTGTGTGGCCTCCACGTGCCTGTATGACCTCCTTACAACGCCTGGGCATGCTCCTGATGAGGTGGCGGATGGTCTCCTGAGGGATCTCCTCCCAGACCTGGACTAAAGCATCCGCCAACTCCTGGACATTCTGTGGTGCAACGTGGCGTTGGTGGATGGAGCGAGACATGATGTCCCAGATGTGCTCAATTGGATTCAGGTCTGGGGAACGGGCGGGCCAGTCCATAGCATCAATGCCTTCCTCTTGCAGGAACTGCTGACACACTCCAGCCACATGAGGTCTAGCATTGTCTTGCATTAGGAGGAACCCAGGGCCAACCGCACCAGCATATGGTCTCACAAGGGGTCTGAGGATCTCATCTCGGTACCTAATGGCAGTCAGGCTACCTCTGGCGAGCACATGGAGGGCTGTGCGGCCCCCCAAAGAAATGCCACCCCACACCATGACTGACCCACCGCCAAACCGGTCATGCTGGAGGATGTTGCAGGCAGCAGAACGTTCTCCACGGCGTCTCCAGACTCTGTCACGTCTGTCACATGTGCTCAGTGTGAACCTGCTTTCATCTGTGAAGAGCACAGGGCGCCAGTGGTGAATTTGCCAATCATGGTGTTCTCTGGCAAATGCCAAACGTCCTGCACGTGTTGGGCCTGTAAGCACAACCCCCACCTGTGGACGTCGGGCCTTCATACCACCCTCATGGAGTCTGTTTCTGACCGTTTGAGCAGACACATGCACATTTGTGGCCTGCTGGAGGTCATTTGCAGGGCTCTGGCAGTGCTCCTCCTGCTCCTCCTTGCACAAAGGCGGAGGTAGCGGTCCTGCTGCTGGGTTGTTGCCCTCCTACGGCCTCCTCCACGTCTCCTGATGTACTGGCCTGTCTCCTGGTAGCGCCTCCATGGTCTGGACACTACGCTGACAGACACAGCAAACCTTCTTGCCACAGCTCGCACTGATGTGCCATCCTGGATGAGCTGCACTACCTGAGCCCCTTGTGTGGGTTGTAGACTCCGTCTCATGCTACCACTAGAGTGAAAGCACCGCCAGCATTCGAAAGTGACCAAAACATCAGCCAGGAAGCATAGGAACTGAGAAGTGGTCTGTGGTCCCCACCTGCAGAACCACTCCTTTATTGGGGCTGTCTTGCTTATTGCCTATAATTTCCACCTGTTGTCTATTCCATTTGCACAACAGCATGTGAAATTTGTCAATCAGTGTTGCTTCCTAAGTGGACAGTTTGATACAGATAGGAAATAATAAAAAGTTGGTCACAGAAAAGGAAATAGGAACACACATCAGGTATCCCTCTAAGCCTCCCTCTGACACCCACTGCCTAGTACAGTGTATACAGTGCATCTGTCAAGTCATCACCACAATGCCATAATGAGAGAGGATGTGTTCCATCATAGCCATTAGCATCGTGAAACATCTTCTGGAAATGAATATATCAGTCATTAAACACACTTATCGGGTTCAGTCAAACCTTTAATACCATTTTAAAAACTCTCAAAGTCCGTGGTGGTCGTCTGATGTTATTGAGGGAGAATCTTTTTTTTCATGAACATGGCCTTATTTATTTTACTGCATGTTGGATGACTAACATTCATATTCCATTCACTCAGTTCAATGTAACATCCTATACCCATCATGAGGTTGCTACAACCTAGACTATGAATGAAAGTTTACAATGTAGGTGCACACAGGATGAGAGAAAATGTTGAGATGACAGTGACACATTCAATACCGCCTTGCACACTCTTGCCTGCATCTACAGTTGAAGTCAGAAGTTTACATACACTTAGGTTGAACTTGTTGTTTAACCACTCTACAAATTTCTTATTAACAAACTGTAGTTTTGGCAAGTCCATTAGGACATCTACTCTGTGCATGACACAAATCATTTTCCCAACAATTGTTTAGACAGATTACTTCACTTAATCACAATTCCAGTGGGTCAGAAGTTCACATACACTAAGATGACTGTGCCTTTAAACAGCTTGGAAAATTCTAGAAAATTATGTCTTGGCTTTAGAAACTTTTGATAGGCTAATTGACATAATTTGAGTCAATTGGAGGTGTACCTGTGGATGTATTTCAAGGCCTACCTTCAAACTCGGTGCCTCTTTGCTTGACATCATTGGGAAATCAAAAGAAAATCAGCCAAGACCTCAGCATTTTTTTTGTAGACCTCCACAAGTCTGGTTCATTCTTGGGAGCAATTTCCAAACGCCTGAAGGTACCACGTTCATCTGTACAAACAATAGTTTGCAAGTATAAACACCATGGGACCACGCAGCCGTCATACTGCTCAGGAAGGAGACACGTTCTGTCTCCTACAGATGAACGTACTTTGATGCGAAAAGTGCAAATCAATCCCAGAACAACAGCAAAGGACCTTGTGAAGATGCTGGAGGAAACAGGTACAAAAGTATCTATATCCACAGTAAAACGAGTCCTATAATCGACATAACCTGAAAGGCCGCTCAGCAAGGAAGAAGACACTGCTCCAAAACAGCCATAAAAAAGCCAGACTACAGTTTGCAACTGCACATGGGGACAAAGATCGTACTTTTTGGAGAAATATCCTCTGGTCTGATGAAACAAAAAAAAGAACTGTTTGGCCATAATGACCATTGTTATGTTTGGAGAAAAAAGGGGAGGCTTGCATGTCGAAGAACACCATCCCAACCGTGAAGCACGGGGGTGGCAGTATCATGTTGTGGGGGTGTGTTGCTGCAGGAGGGACTGGTGCACATCACAAAATAGATGGCATCATGAGGGAGGAAAATTATGTGGATATATTGAAGCAACATCTCAAGACATCAGTCAGGAAGTTAAAGCTTGGTCGCAAATGGGTCTTCCAAATGGACAATGACCCCAAGCATACTTCCAAAGTTGTGGCAAAATGGCTTAAGGACAACAAAGTCAAGGTATTGGAGTGGCCATCACAAAGCCCTGACCTCAATCCTATTGAAAATTTGTGGGCAGAACTAAAAAAGTGTGTGCGAGCAAGGAGGCCTACAAACCTGACTCAGTTACACCAGCTCTGTCAGGAGGAATGGGCCAACATTCACCCAACTTATTGTGGGAAGCTTGTGGAAGGCTACCCGAAACATTTAACCCTAGTTAAACAATTTAAAGGCAATGCTATCAAATACTAATTGAGTGTATGCAAACTTCTGACCCACTGGGAATGTGATAAAATAAATAAAAGCTGAAATAAATCACTCTACTATTATTCTGACATTTCACATTCTTAAAATAAAAGTGGTGATCCTAACTGACCTAAGACAGGGAACTTTTACTAGGATTAAATGTCAGGAATTGTGAAAAACGAATGTATTTGGCTAAGGTGTATGTAAACTTCCGACTTCAACTGTATCTTATCTAGGGTGTAATCAATAGTCCAACAGTTGCAAATGAGAGTTTCTATTGGACAAATTCAGGTATTTTCCATTTAAGAAAGGTTTTTCAACAGAATCGTCTGAATGAATACACCCCGATCACGAATAAACCGTTCACTTTCATAGTAGCCACGTTGTATTCCTTCTCGACTCTATGCGCTCTCCTCCCCTCACCTTTTCCCTTTGTTTGTTGACTTCAGTTAACACATCAGCTGTATGTGACCAGGCGAAAAAACCTTTCCAAGCCAAACCATGTCATAACCGCTACACACAGCCTACATAATTGTCCCCATATTAGCTAAAGTAACGTCCTAGTCAACATAGCTAATAGAACTAATGCGTTAGTAAACCCTGCTACAATCATGCAGTAACGTTAGTGTATAGTCAGTAAGCAGTTACACCAGCGTGCCCTGGTGGCAATACATTAATAAAACCAAAAGCTTACCTAGACTTGGAAGAGTTCCAGTATTGTGTTGGATAGTCATAGCTAGCTAGCTAACATAGCATCCCTCTGGATATCGATTAAGGCAGTGCCCCGCACGTCTCGGATTCAGAGGGGTTGGGTTAAATACATTAGACACATTTCAGTTGAAGGCATTCAGTTGTACAACTGACTAGGTATCCCCTTTCTGTTTGAGCCAGCTGCATTTGCTAGCTAAGTAAGTGAAATAATTTATTTTACGCAATCTCTTGCTTCTCCATTTATTAAATTAATTTGTTGTAAACTGTTCAACTATGGTCTTTCTGAGTCAACTACTGACATTTTATGCACTGCAGTGCTAGCTAGCTGTAGCTTATGCTTTCAGTACTAGAGTCATTCTCTGATCCTTTGGCTGGGTGGACAACATGTCAGTTCATGCTGCAAGAGCTCTGATAGAGGACGTCTTCCAACATGGTAGTTGTCATAATTACTGGGTAAATCTATGGAAGGGGGTAAGAACCAAGAGCCTCCTAGGTGTACCAAGGAGAAGGAAGCTAGCTGTCCTCTGGCTACACCATGGAGCTACCCTACAGAGTGCTGTTGAGGCTACTGTAGACCATTGCAAAACAGTATGTTTTAATCAATTATTTGGTGACATGAATATATTTAGTATAGTTATCTAAAAAGAGAAAACAATGCTATGTTTCACAATTTTTATGAAATTCACTGAGAATGGTCCCCCCCTTCCTCCGAGGGGCCGCCACTGCTCAAAACACAGTCGCTTTTAGGTTACAAAGATAGTCATACACCCACACAGTGTATGACTATCCAGTTCAGTTTATGGGGTGACTCAGTGTGTGAGCTGGTTAGAGTAGTAAACATCAATACTTCAGTTCGCCTCTCAATTGTCCTTAAAGGGAAA
Source organism: Salmo trutta (assembly GCF_901001165.1). Lineage (NCBI taxonomy): Eukaryota > Metazoa > Chordata > Actinopteri > Salmoniformes > Salmonidae > Salmo > Salmo trutta. The sequence continues at coordinate 50,850,849 of NC_042974.1, read as the reverse complement.
ATCCACTCAAAAACTATCTTTAGGTATTTTTTTCATTAGTCCACTGTTGATATGGTCCCAAAATGTTTTACATGTCAGCAGTCAAGTTTTCAAGAAGCGAAGTGTCACCAGCCACATCATGAAGCAAAATATATTTAAGAAGATTTTCACTTTAAGGCTCCTCCAGGGATCGCAACACTCCACACACACACACGTGTGTATTCAATTTCAGACACACCTGGCAGAGACTCATGTACCAGATTCCACTCTGTCAATACAGAACTAAATGAGAGTTTATTGAATGTACAAAACATCCTGTGCTACAGTTCCTCCTGCTGGTCTATATGTAGTGAATGTTTATAGTTCAATGAAAACACACAGCAATAAAAACTCAGTACTATATCTCAAGCATTGGTAACTAAGGGATCCGTTTGTACAGCACTGTAGATACATACAAACACACAATGTGGCGATGAAGAGTCAGTCACAGTGGTTGGAGAGATGACAGATGTTTAGAGTTCAAGCCTTTATACAGTGTGTGTGGAGGGGCGCACAGGGACACCCAGACGGGCATGATAGCGGACGCTCGTCTGAAGGAGCTGACCCCCAACATGCCGATCTTCATCAAGGCAGTACCGGTGGACCATCAGGAGACCAAGAACGTGTATGAGGAGTGTCCCATCAACAAGACCTGTATGAGGGGCCCCACCATCTGGACCTTCAACCTCAAGACCAAGGAGAAGCCTGAGAGAGAGAGAAGAAAAAAGAAAAGAAAAAGGACTAAAGTACTTTCATCTGAAATACTTTAAAATAACAATGTTTCTAAAAAAAAAAACTAACATTTTTAAAACATGTCTATTGGAGGGATGTGATGCTGATTACAGTGAGGTAAGAGGATGTGTGTGGGAGAAAGATGCGTGTTGAAAAACAGCATGAAAAAAATCCACTATCACAGTAGATCTTACTCACGGTCCCACGGTTCCTAGGAAGCTCACATTATGTTACATACTGAATTTAAAATGGATGAAATAGATTACTTTTGTCACTGGCATACACATCCCCCCCCCATAGGTTTTCAACCCCTTTGTTATGTCAAGCCTAAATAAGTTCAGGAATAAACATTTGCTTAACAAGTCAGTGAGTTCACGGAACTTATTATGTGTGCAATACGTGTTTAACAGGATTTTTGAATTACTACCTCATCTCTGTATCCCACACATACAGCTAATTGTAAGGTCCCTCAGTCGAGCAGGGCATTTTGAACACAGGTTCAACAACAAAAACCTGGGAGGTTTTCCAATGCCTCGCAAAGGGCACCCATTGGTAAAAAAAAACGTAGTTACTTCACAATACTAACCTAATTGACAGAGTGAAATGAAGGAAGCCGGTACAGAATAAAAAATATTCAAAAACATGCATCCTGTTTGTAACAAGGCACCAAAGTAAGACTGCAAAAAATGTGGCAAAGCAATTAACACTTAATATTCAGGACAAAAATATATGTTTGTAGGAAATCCAATACAATACAGAGTACCACTCCACATATTTTCAAGCATAGTGGTGGGTGCATCATGTTATGGGTATGCTTGTAACCATTAAGGACTGGTGAGTTATACAGGATAAAACATTATTTTAAAAACTGAACGGAGCTAAGCACAGGCAAAAATCCTAGAGGAAAACCTGGTTGTGTCAGCTTTCTAACAGACACTGGGCGATGAATTCACCTTTATGCAGGACAATAACCTAAAACAAGGCCAAATCTACATTGGAGTTGCTTACACGACAGCTAGTGGCTGAGTTAGTGGACTTAAATCTACTTGAAAATCTATGGCAAGACCTGAAACAAATTATTTATACAATTTTGAACTCCGTCTGTAACACAAAAAAAACTGGAATAATGGTAATGAATACTTCCTAAAGGCACTGTACCGGATACCACAGTGGGGTTGGGATACCACAGTGGGGTTGGGATACCACAGTGGGGTTGGGATTGCCAGGGATCTCACAATAGTTGTGCCGACACGATATGTATTGCGATTGTCATGATTTTATATGCATTGCAAGTCCATACTGTGATTTTACTGCGATGCGATGTTCCAAACCATATGTCCGCTGCAGCTGGACAAGAGAGAGCCATGAGAAAACTAAAGTTTTGATCAGTTTAAAAAAAAAAGTGCCGAATACAAAATTGGCTCCCTATTAACAAAGATGGGAAACAAGTTATGAAGGAAAAATACTGCCGTTTTGGTGCAAGTACAGCCACTAATGCAAAAATATTGCAATGTCAAAACGATACAAACAGTGCTAATTTGTACATCTGGAGGTCCCGGATCACATAGTGAGTGCAAAACGGGCGCTGTTATCCAGGTGGCTCATGAGGAGAAGTGACAAACACACATGTAGCAGTGCAGCAGACCGAGTAAACAGCCAAGTAGAGGACTATCTATGGTGGTGAAATTGACAGCGAGCTACAAGGTGGTGATTAATTCAAAGCATTGTAGACATCACTGCAGAACACCCCCCATTTGCATAAAATACAATTTTAATTGGTCGCATTCACATATTCAGCAGATGTTATTGCAGGTGTAGCGAAACGCTTGTATCTGGTGAGTTACCGCAAAAATGTTTTTGGCTAATAATGTGAGAAATAACCAATAAAAAAAAAATATATATATATATATATATATATATATATATATATATATATATATATATATATATATATATATATATATATATATATATATATATATATATATATATATATATATATATATATATATATAATAATAATGCAAAGTTGCTTAGGAGCTAGAAAACAGGGTGGCCATCTCAATTGGCTCCATCTTGAAACTGACCCATAGCCTATAGTATTCCCACATACTTGAGTATAGCAGTGGGGCTTACACAAGTCTGAATTTCTTATTCGAAGACATCCATTTACAGCAACATTTTGATGTCACTGCAGAACACCCACCATATGCATACAGTGCATTCGGAAACTATTCAGACCCCTTCACTTTTCCCCACATTTTGTTACGTTACAGCCATATTCTAAAAGGAATTAAATAGTCCCCCCCCCAATCTACCCACAATACCCCATGACACAGTAAAAACAAACATTTTTGCAAATGTACTACAGTAACAATAAAATTCAGGAATATCACATTTACATATGTATTCAGACCCTTTACTCAGTACTTTCATGAAGCACCTTTGGCAGCAACTACAGCCTCGAGTCTTCTTGGGTATGACGCTACAAGCTTGGCACACCTGTATTTGGAGAGTTTGTCCCATTCCTCTCTGCAGATCCTCTCAAGCTCTGTCAGGTTGGATGGGGAGCGTCGCTGCACAGCTATTTTCAGGCCTCTCAGAGGATGTTCGATCGGGTTCAAGTCCGGGCTATGGCTGGTTGTCCTTTTGGAAGGTGAACCTTCGCCCCAGTCTGAGGTCCTGAGTGCTCTGGAGCAGGTTTTTAATCAAGGATCTGTCCGTTCATCTTTCTCTCGATCCTGACTGGTCTCCCAGTCCCTGGCGCTGAAAAACACCACCCACAGCATGCTGCCACCACCATGCTTCATTGTCAGGATGATGCCAGGTTTCCTCCAGATGTGACGCTTGGCATTCAGGCCAAAGAGTTCAAGCTTGGTTTCATCAGACCAGAGAATCTTGTTTCTCAAGGTCTGAGAGTCCTTTAGGTGCCTTTGGCAAACTCCAAGCGGGCTATCATGTGTCTTTTACTGAGGAGTAGCTTCCGTCTGGCCACGACCATAAAGGCCTGATTGGTGGCGTGCTGCAGAGATGGTTGTCCTTCTGGAAGGTTCTCCCATCTCTACAAAGGAACTCTGGAGCTCTGACAGAGTGACGATCGTGTTTTTGGTCACCTCCCTGGCCAAGGCCCTTCTCCCCCAATTGCTCAGTTTGGACGGGCATCCAGCTCTATGAAAAGTCTTGGTGGTTCCAAACTTCTTCCATTTAAGAATAATGGAGGCCACTGTTCTTGGTGACCTTCAATGCTGCAGAAATGTTTTGGTACCCTTCCCCAGATCTGTGCCTTGACACAATCCTGTCTCGGAGCTCTAAGTACAATTCCTTCGACCTCATGGCTTGGTTTTTGCTCTGACATGCACTGTCAACTGTGGGACCTTATATATATATATATATATATATGACACACACACACACACACACAGGTGTGTGCGCGCGCCTTTCTAAAACATGTCCAATCTAGTTGTAGAAACATCTCAAGGATGATCAATGGAAACACGATGCACCGGAGCTCAATTTCAAATATCATAGCAAAGGGTCTGAATACTTACGTAAATGTGATTTGTTTTTTATTTTTAATACATTTGTAAAAATATGGTTTTCGCTTTGTCATTATGGGGTATTGTGTGTAGATTGATTGATGTTTAATCTTAGAATAAGGCTGTAAAGTAACAAAATGTGGAAAAAACTGTATTCACACATACTCAGCTGTGGGGCTTACAAGACCAGAATTTCATACACACAGAACAAAAATATAAATGCAACAATTTAAAAGATTTTACTGAGTTACAGTTCATAAGGAAATCAGTCAATTGAAATAAATTCATTAGGCACTTATCTATGGATTTCACATGACTGGAAATACAGGCATCTTAAAATAAAATAGGCAGGGGCGTGGATCAGAAAACCAGTCAGTATCTGGTGTGACCATCATTTGCCTCATTCAGTGCAACATCTCCTTCGCATAAAGTTAATCAGGCTGTTGATTGTGGCCTGTGGAATGTTGTCCCCCTCCTCTTCACTAGATAGGTGCTTCTACACCGGCATTGCTTGCTGTTTGGGGTTTTAGGCTGGGTTTCTGTACAGCACTTTGAGATATCAGCTGATGTAAGAAGGGCTATATAAATACATTTGATTTGATATTGTCAGAAACTGGAACATGCTGTTGTACACATCCATCCAGAGCATCCCAAACTTGATCAGTGGGTGACATGTCGGGTGATTATGCAGGCCATGGAAGAACTGGGACATTTTCAGCTTCCAGGAATTGTGTACAGATCATTGTGACATGGGGCCGTGCATTATCCTGCTGAAACATGAGCTGATGGCGGCGGATGAATGGCAGGACAATGGTCTTCAGGATCTCTGTGCATTGAAATTGCCATTGATAAAATGTAATTGTGTTCATTGTCTGTAGCTTATGCCTGCCCATACCATATCCCTACCACCACAGGCCACTCTGTTCACAACGTTGACGTCAGCAAACCGCTCGCCCACATGACGCCACACACGCGGTCCGCCATCTGCCCGGTAGAGCACACTTCTCCAGCGTGCCAGTGGCAATCAAAGGTGAGCATTTAGCTACTGAAGTCAGTTACGATGCCAAACTGCAGTCAGTTCAAGACCCTGGGTGAGGACGACGAGTATGCAGATGAGCTTCCCTGAGACGTCTGACAGTTTGTGCAGAAATTCTTCGGTTGTGCAAACTCACAGTTTCATCAGCTGGTCTCAGACAATTCTGCAGGTGAAGAAGCTGGATGTGGAGGTCCTGGGCTGGTGTGGCTTCAAGTGGCCTGCGATCGTGAGGTCAGTTGGACGTACTGATAAATTCACTAAAAAAACAACAACGTTGGAGGCGGCTTTTGGTAGAGAAATGAACATTACATTTTCTGGCAACAGCTCTGGTGGACATTTCTGCAGTCAGCATGACAATTGCACGCTCCCTCAACTTGAGATATCTGTGGCATTGTGTTGCGACAGAATTGCAGCTGTGTAATTATCATGCTGTTTAAATCAGCTTCTTGATATGGCACACCTGTCAAGTGGATGGATTTTCTTGGCAAAGGAGAAATACTCACTAACAGGGATGTAAACAAATGTCCACAACATTTGAGAGAAATTATCTTTTTGTGCATATGGAACATTTTTGGGATCTTTTATTTCAGCTAATGAAACATATATTTTTGTTAAGTGTAATTTAAGATACCAATGTAGCAGTAGACCAAATATCACAATAATGAAATAGAACTTAAAATAAATCAATGTAGGCTACAGCAAAAAAAACACATGAGAATATATAGTCCTTCTGCCTGTGATAATATGAAACGTATATTCAGAATAACGTCACAGTATAGAAGTTTGTGAAGGAAAAATATGTTCCTACCTTAGTTCTCAAAACCTCCCACAATGACTCCATGTCAAGTCCATGTAACTCCTGACAGTCAATTTCTTGCTCAAAGCCATGTGGCTGTGACATTAGGCAAGTCTACATCCCTGTTTGAACACAAATCAGGTCACCCTCTTATCCTCCCTCTGACCCCACTGTCTCGTACACTGCATACGCCATCTGTCAAATCATCACCGCAATGCCATAATGAAAGGGGATTTAACTAGAGGGAGGAGGGAAACTCCCTGTCACATTCCTTTCTCACTCTCACACAGCTGAATGGGTCCAGACTGCAGAATGTTGATGCCCTCAGCTGAGGGATCAAAAGGCCAGAGAGTTTCTCTCAGAGCCAGGACATTGAGGAGGGAGTGTCCTCTATATGTACAATGGATAAAGGTCTGTGTGGTAAGGGCAGTGGGGGTAGGATTCAAGCAGGGGTAGCTCGGTTTAGTTTCTGGGCAGGGCTAGATTGGAAGCTAGGATTTGAGTTTGGGTTGAGGGCTGGTACACACAGCAGTAACTGAGGACATTCTGCCATTCTGGACAGCGTCTACTTCTGTGCATGACTAAGAGATGATCGTTCAGTGGGAGTGGTACCCGTGTTGGGTTAGTACACTGTGTGCCTGTGCGCTCTTGTCTGCGTGTGTTACCCGTGTTAGGCGGTGTCTCTCAGAAGAAGTTCTTGATGAGGGGAGTAAGCAGTTTGACCCACAGTTTGACGTGGCGGTCTGGCTGCTGGAACGTAGAGCTGGACACCTCTGTAGACCTCTGGTACAACATCTCCTGCTCCTGTGTGTGTGATAGAGAGACAGCGATCGAGATGTAGAGAAGCAGAAAGATAAATAAATAATGTGTGTATGAAGGGGCACATTAAAATTGAAGGCCATAGTATAGCCATACATCAGCTCCCACTGTCTCACAGAGACATTTAGCACAAGTTGCTGAACAAGTTTCCCTCCAAGCTCGAACTCAGTCTGCGTTGCATATGCCAGCTCAGCATAGCTTATTATACCAGGAACTATCAGACCAGTTGAATTTTGTAGACAGGCCTTTGGTTGAGAGCTGTATAAAGCAGAGCCACAGTATTGAGCCATCAAGTCCGTTTAAATAAAGTTTTCAGTTTGAATGGCCTACCTCCTGCAGCTGGGCCTGTAGTACCTGGTTCTCTGTTACTATGGCGATCTGGGCCTCCAGGTCCCGGTGCACAGAGCGATAGCCAAAGTTAGGAGACCCAATCAGTGTCAGGCATGGCCGCACTTGCCCCCGTAGGTAGTACCACAACCCTGCGTGCACACACACACACACGAGAGAGAGAGAGATATTGGTGGAGGAAGGAAAGAGGGGAGTAGTTTCCCCACATCAGTGATTTGTTCTGCAGCTAAGGGTCAGGGTCTGCTCTACTCTAATGGTCATTGATTCTCTCCCAGCTGGGTGCTGTGTGTGTTCTCCCCCACTGTTCTCGCTCCTGCAGTGCTTGCTGTGCTTACGGGAAACCGCCGGCCCGCCCTGTTTCATCTAATAAAAGGGACTTCTCTTCACTGTGTGTTCATTTCCCGCTCTCCCTCCCCTACATTTTTTTCAAAGACTGGTCTTTTGAAGAAGAAGAAAAAAAAAACTACTTACCTAGCTACTAATGCATCACTAACATTTCAGTTAAGCCGAATATTATTTATTTTGGACACATTGCCTTTTTATTCTATAAGTATCAGCGAAAGAGAAGTGCATGTTGGCAGTAGTTTAGATATCATTTGTCAGAGCATTGTTTATAAGCCGTTTCAAATGGGGATTTTGGTTCCTGTTTGCCACGCCCACAAATATAAAGAACACACTAAAGCACAGAAACCCCCGAAGTCCATCAAAACCCAGAAATGACTCTGTGTGTGTGTGTTTCCTTGGCCCGGGGCTAAGGGTGAATGACTTGACAAGCCGTTGTCACTCCCGCAACATGTCTAGCTTACCACAGGGACAGAACAGCAGAGCCAGAGAACATAACAGTAG